>NC_143159.1:21829208-21982414 GCF_041381405.1 Jatropha curcas
ATTCTCTCTCGAACTTTAAATACTGCTCTTTAATTATTGAATTAGATTCGAAAAATGCTATATATTAGGTATCTCAAAGGGACAAACGTCCTTGGAAGTAGTAGAAATATTTCAACAAATTTGATGTAATGCTAGAATCCACAGATAATATCTTCTTTCATCATGTGATTCGAGAGAGAAACCATTTTGCTGATAGTTTGGCTAAGAGACGTGTAGATGCAACAATGCCCTTTATTACTTGGATTTGATTTTTAATGTGACATCCCAGGTTTGGGGCACAACACCTTAGGCGAATCCCACATCGGCTACGCACAAGGTGGAAGTAATGTACATAAAGGGTGGCAGCCTTGAACTAGTATGACGCGTTTTGGGCTATCATGAACTAGTGTGATGTGTTTTGGGCTATCAGGCGTGGTTTCGCTGGCCCAGGAACAAAACCGTGCGGGCCGGGTTAGGCCCAAAGCGGACAATATCACACTAGGGCTAGGCTATTACAATTTGGTATCAGAGCCAAGCCTTGTCCCTCTAGCCGGTGGTGGGGCAAACCTCAGCAAGGACGCTGAGTCCCTAAGGGGGAGGTGTATGTGACATCCCAGGTTTGGGGCACAACACCTTAGGCGAATCCCACATCGGCTACGCACAAGGTAGAAGTAATGTACATAAAGGGTGGCAGCCTTGAACTAGTGTGACGCGTTTTGAGCTATCAGGCATGGTTTCGCTGGCCCAGGAATAAAACTGTGCAGGCCGGGTTAGGCCCAAAGCGGACAATATCACACTAGGGCTGGGCTGTTACATTTACTATTGAGACTATATGATATTTTTTATTCAATTATTCTTGTTTCTTTTCTTATCTCGAGAAGAGACTTCAAGCTGATATAAAGTTTATCGGGTTTTTTCACTTAGCACTTCCAAACTAGGGTGGGTGTATTGGAAGGGCTAATGGCTCGAGTTTCGATGCTTGGCTATGTTATGTTTTTCGCGGATTTTAATAATAAAAGAAATTTTTATTGATAAAAATAAATGTTATCCAACGCTATTAAAAGTAGTATTTAGTCAACATGTTATAAGCTATTTAAAAAGTTGTTGCCGAACACAACTTTTATAATTTTAAGGCTCCATTTTTCTTTCATATTGTACGCTTAATTATTTATTTAATATTCTACCCATAATGTAATTGTACCTTAATCACTCAATTTAATTGGAAGGTAGGATATTCATTTTATAAATTAATTTTTATAAAATTTAGATTATTAATTGCATTTTTTAATTCATGTGCGAAGCAGAAAACGATACACTTTTATTGAAAGTGAGGAAGTATACATTTATTATTGTTTTATGATGAAGAGAAAAAATAATTCTAGCCCATGAATGAAATTACATTAGAGAAGTGATAACCCATGAATATTTGTTTTTTTTTTTTATTTATTATTTACTACCTCGGTTCCATAATATTTCTCATATTTGAGAAAAAAGTTTGTCCCAAAATACTTGTCACATTTGTGGTTCTAATGAGTAATAACTCTTTTGTTCCATATTTACCCTTTGTATATGACCAATAATTATTAATTCAATTTAATATTTTTTTAGAGAATAAGTATTAAATTAAGAGTAATATAATCAATTTACTCGATAATTTATCGTAACTTAGATAAATTTAATGATTCTCCTAAGAAACGAGAAATTTCAAATGTGACAAATATTATTTAACAGAGGTAGAATCAGCAATACAGTCTGGAATTGCACTCTAAACTTTAAGGCTGCCATAAATACTAGATTGCTCGTCTTTAATCAGCATATCAAACTGAGCATCGTCGATACTGCTAGAATGAAATGCTTGAAACTGACAGCTTATTTCGCAAGTGTACGAATCGCTACAAGTAATATATAATGAGTAAGATATCGTTCCCATGAGGATTATAATCCAAATACCAAAATTATGTTATCTCGTTATTATTTAAACGATAATAGTGAGAGTTGTTTTATAAAAGTAAAATAAACAAGAGTCAAGTAAATAAGATTTGATTAAAAGGAATCAAGGGATTAAAAACTACTAGGGGTTTTGATTTCACTTAATCCTATCCAATTTATTTCATTAGTTCATTAATCAATTTAATTATTCAAGTAGGGGAAACAACTCTGAATTCACTAACAAGCTCTTCCAATGTATTGCTAGCTATTTTAATTCCATTTAATTACCTATCTTCCAATAGTGCAATCAAATATGAATTAAATCATTAAGTTATGTAGTTGTTTATGAATCCATAATTTAAGGTTGATAAATCATGAAAACCCCCCATGAGTCAAACCATATAACTTCCGCATCAAGTTATTATTCTCATGTGTTTTATTAACCTTTTCATGTCAAAGATCCTTCTTCCGATAGTGATGATTGAAATAAATCAATCCAGGGGAAAACTCTGCCTGGAAGCATTAAGTTCATCAATAAATCATAACTTGAATAAGGAAAAATAAATCTAATTGCATAGATTGGAAAAGAGATTAAGCTACATCAAACCCCTAGTATAAAAGTTTAGTTAGACATGGCACTTAAATAAAACTCAATAATGCTTGATAAGTATTTCATAATCAATAAGAATAATGAAAGAAATAAACAAGATTAAGAGTTTAGAAATAAGAACTAGTTAACAATTGCTTGGATGGCTTCCTTGAACCTTTGCACAACTCTTGAATACTTAACTTCTAAAAGAATAAAAACTATATACAAAGCTATAAAATGAGAGATGGGAGAAGAGATGTAGAATATGGGATGATCTCTTGGAATGGCTTCTTCTCTTTATATAGACTCCTTGGGGGAGCATTCCACATGCTTTAATGAATAAAGTCCAACTTTGTGAGGTGGAAAAGCTCTAAAGCAAGCCATAAATTCCTCTCAATTATGGCTTTCCATGTGCATATGTTTAAAGCTTGACTGGCATGTGAAGAAAGTGTCCAAAGTGAGCTGTGAAAATGGCAGGGATTAGTTGGCAACTTTTGACTCAAATTCAGGATCTCTTTCTTAGCACGGGCGTGCTGCCTGGCACGGTCTGGGGCGTGCCAGGCTCTGGAAGTCTGGAGGTTTCAGCACGGGCCGTGTTGTTTAGCATGGTCTGGGGAGGTTTCAGAGCACGAGCGTGCACACTTGCATGGCCAGGGGCGTGCGCGCCTCTGGAAGTCTGGAACATATGTAGCACGGGCGTGCTTCAGCTACACGGGCCAAGTGTTTATCTCCAGTGCGCGCACGGGCATGCGCCTTAGCACGGGCTGTGGTGTGCGTGCCTCTGGAAGTCTAGGGCAGTTGTGGCACGGGCGTGTGGCTTAGCATGGCTGGGGCATGCGCGCCTCTGACTCCTTGCTTGTTTTGCCTTGCATTTGGCACGGTCGTGCTGATTAGCACGGGCTGGAGCGTGCTAATTATATTTTGCCTTATTTTTGTCATTTTCTTGCAAAATCCTACAATTTTCCTCAAAATCAAGTGAGTTGTGTTTCAAGGAAGCTTTTAAGTTAAAACATAACAATATTACATAAAAACTAATTTAGATAAATTAAAAATACTAGAAATCTTAGTAAAAATTACAATAAAAACACTATGAAAATTTACACTATCAAAATTTCCCAAACTTAAACTATTGCTTGTCCTCAAGCAATAAAACTAAAATGCTAACTCAAAATAGTCTGGAATAATTATTCACGAATTTAATAAATATCCAATTATTAACATAAGAATAAATTATATGTTTCCTATGTCAATTATTTTCTAGCCAAAATTTTAATTTTCAACAGAACATATTATTTTTATTAAACATAAGTTAACAAGATTTTTATCATCAATCTTTATTTAATTTTATGTTAATTAGAATATGAATTTACAGAAATCATTTTAACCCTTAAATAGAATGTAATTGTAACACTCCCATAGGCAATATTAGTTGTCTCTTCTCCACAATTGAAATGCTTACATTTTTGAAAGATCAAAAGGTCTTTATTTAGGTTGTAATGGGGTTTTAGGGGTAAACTTTGGCTAAAGAAGAAAAGGCAATGTGATAAAGAAAAATGCAACAAATACTTCATATTAGGATTTTGTATTTATATTAAAACCAATTTGTATTTGTAAAGGGAGATTTAATTTAAGCTCCTTACCAGCTCAAACTTTTAGGGGTAATTTTGGCAAGGTTTCTTCACAATATCCTTGAATACTTCTTTCTTGCTAAAGTTCCCCAAACTTGAATTTTTGACTAATTTCTTTTCTTATGGGGTATTCCTCCTTTTCTCTTTTGCTAGTATTAATAGAATTTTCTCCACTTGTTGCTATGTTTTAATAAAATAAAAATCCTTCAATTACACATTGTTGCATTCAGGGTGCAGAATTGATTTGGTTTAGTGGCTAGGTTCAAATAGAGGTGAACAATAAAAATTTGATATAGGCTTCAAATTGGTTGCAAGGGCCATACTTTCTTAGGTGGTCTAAGTTAGATATGAGGTTTTTATCAAAGAATGCCTAAATCATTTCTTTCTAATTGTAAGCACAAAATTTTGTCTTGAAGAGAATTCTAAATTGTTCTAGGAGTGCCAAGGTTAAATAAGTTTTTATGAAAAACATACCTATTTATCATAAAATTTTAACAAAGTTAATGTTTATAATCTTAGGAACAAATGGTTAAATCAAAGAAGTATGTTAAGTTAAAAATTTTAATTTTGGTTAAAAGCAATTAATCTTTAGGAAAACAATTAATTTAGTCAAAGGCTAATGAATTAAAGATAAATTTTAAATTTGATCACAATTATTCCAACCTTACTTTATTTAATAAAACAAAAATCAGGAGAATTTTGTAGTTTAGATAAAATGTCCTCCCCCAACTTAATTAAGCACATTGTCCTCAATGAGCTATATGCATTTCCCCAAACTTATGAAATTATGGTAACTTCAATAAAAGAATAAAAAGTGGAGAAAGGTACCATCATCGATTTGAGACAATAGAAGGAAGCCGGGAGGTGAAGTTCATCCAAGCTATAGAGTTAGAAACATACTAAAAAGAAATCCAAAATATTGAAATTGAAAAACAATTGAAATCCAAGTATGTAAACTGCAACTAACTGAAATCCAAAGTATTCAAACAAAAACCAAAGTGCAATGTTCGACACACAGAAAAATAAGAAGGAATAATCAAAATGATGTGAAACTCATCAAGCTTCTGGTGGTGGAGGTGGAGGAGGCTGCAGCAAATGAAGTATAGTCTGAAGTTGACCCTGCACAGTGTCAAGACGAGAGTCGAGGCTGCCCTGCGTGATCTCAAGCGACTGGAAGCGATCAGCAATCATCGATTCCATGCTAATAAGCCGAGTGTCAAACACATCCATGCGGGATAACATCCGGGCAAGCACCTCATCGTTAGACACAGTGGATGCCCCCTGAAATGAAGGTCCAGCTCCGGAAGTACCTGCACCAGAAACACAAAAACCAGGGAAAGGAGGTGGAATATCCTCCTCTGTATTAGCGCCACTAGCATCCTGAGGCTCTTCATCACCTTGGGCACCCATCAAACGGTAGGAGTCCCCGACCTTTTCCACTATTTTCATGTGGATCATCATATCTATGTCTAACCTGGTGCCTCTCCCTCCACCAATGCTGTCATAAATGGGCCTAGCTGGATTCCACACCCTTAAGTAGGTAGCAATGCGTGTGACAAAACTACCTATTACGATGGCCCCCTTTTCTGCCCTTGCTACTCGAGCCCACTTTTGACATAACCAATACCCGACATTGAGCAACACTCCATGATTAATAGCCCATAGGAAATAAAGTTCATTTCATCCTAAAACTCCCTCACTCTCATTTTGTCCAAAGATCGTATGAACTAAAAATTTATGGATATATCTTAAAGTAGGACTTTTCAATTTGGATGCCTTAGATACCCTAGGATTATAATTGCTTTCGCTTGTTAATTCATGCCACCTATCTGAATCAAAAGAATCTGTAGGGAGTTGGGTAATCGCATTTTCGGTGGGAAAACCAAAAATGCGACTAACTTCATCTATCGAAAGTTCAAAATCTCTCCCCAGTAATCTAAATCGAATGAAATCCCGAATACATCCAGTTGGAAATCTAATAGTGGCAGAATATGAGCTTAAAAATTCCAAAGTTAAAGGGGCATACACAGGGTCTTTCATCTTTATAAAATCTCCCCACCCCATACGCCTTAGTGGTTCTATCACAGCATCCCTAAGCCCAACTTGCGACAAAGCATTCTCATCTATAAATTTATTGGGCAAAATAGGACGTGATGAGAGTTTATGATACCTGTCCAATTGCTCGTCGGAACTCGTCTCAAATGGAGGAAGCGGTGGTCCTTCAGATGGTGGAGATGCAGTGGAGGATCGAGAGGTTGAGCGGCGTCCAGCTGCTACAGATGAAGCAGGCCTGCTGTGCTTGTACCTGAGAGGCATGTTGATGAAAAATATGGAAGAAAATGAGAAAGAAATGAGTGCTGGCGGCTAGGGCGTGCAAGGTTGAATGAAACAGGATTAGGGCATGCTTTTTAAATAAAGAGGCGCGCACGGCCGTGCAGTTCAGCACGGTCTGGACCGTGCTCTTCTCTGGAAGTCTGAGTGGTAGCGGGCACGGGCGTGCGGATCAACACGGCTGGGGGCGTGCAAGCCTCTGGAAGTCTGAGTATTAGCGGGCACGGGCGTGCGCCTTAGCACGGCCTGGGGCGTGCACGCATTTTTCCTGCACACCAAAGATCTCTTACCTCGCACGGGCGTGCCAATGGTGTTGCACTGGGCGTGCTGTGTGGCACTGTTGACGCGTGTTTTTTATGTCCCGCCTGATCCGATGAGGACGCAAGGATGAATGGATTAATGCTATCTGGAAGCCTTCTAATCTAAGGATTAAGCCAAAAAAATAAATAAATAATAAATAAATAAATTCAAAATAAAATTAAAAAAAAGGAGGGGGGAGCCGCTTGTTACAGTAGCCGCGTGCTACAGTAACTGTTTGCTACAGTATCCTAACCTACTCTATAAATTCATCTCTTTCTCACAATTTTCACACAACTTCACAACTCCATAAACGGCAAAAACCCTAAAAAATATACTGTGCTGCCACATTTCTCTCCAAAAAATTCTTATGAGTTGATATGAGGAGAAATTGGCATTAGATATCAATTTTAGGTGAATCAAACCATAAAAAGAGAGCAAAAAATAAAAAAGATAAAAAAAAACACATTTAAATCCTGAAAAAAAAGGCTTCTGGAGATCTTGATCCATTTACAATCCTCAATCTGAGGTTCAGGTAATTTTCTTAACATTTTTGTATTTTTTTTCTTTACATATTTTTGTGATTTTTTACATATTCTTGTGATTTTAATATTTTAAGCTTCTTTAAATTATATTTTATTCATATTTGGCCATTTTATATGTCCTTAAATTATATCTGAACAAGAAATAATGTAAACAATCGCTTAAAAATGAATTCTGGACAAAAATCAAGCAACTGTTCATCAATTTCCCCAGAAATGATCGATGAATAGTACCTGTTTGTTCATCGATGAACAGTAAATGTTCTTAATTTTCCAGAAATCGATACTATTTACGCACTGTTCACACACTATTCATGTACTATGCACGCACTATTCATTAATTTTCCCAGAAGTGATCGATGAACAGTAACTGTTCATCAATTTTTTCCAGAAATAATAATAAAAAAAAATATAAATTTTGTACAAAAATAAAGTTTAATTTCTTCAATAAATCTGAAAATGGCCAAATATGAACATATTATAATTTAATTGAGCTTAAAATATTAAAATGTGATCATATATATTTATTTGTATGATTTTATTATTTTATTATTTGTATGAATTTTTATTGGTTTATGGATTTAATTTTTGATTCGATCTGTATATATATTTTTGGATCCGGTTTGTTACCCGCCTTGAACCATAAGGCAAGAGCGGGTCTGTTATTTATTTGATTTATTCTTCGGTTTGTTGCCCGCCTTGAACCATAAGGCAAGAGCGGGCCATTTATTTATTTCATTTAATATTTTTGATTCGGTTTGTCGCCCGCCTTGAACCATAAGGCAAGAGCGGGTCTTTTATTTATTTGGTTTGATTGCTTTGATTTAATTGCTTTAATTTGAATAATTGCTATGTGATAATTAGATTTGTTTGGGACGATTAAATAATTTTCCAAATAGGAACTCGGTCCGATTTATTTGGGTTGGGTTTAAGTAAATAAATAATTTGGCTTTTCTAACTAAAATAAATTAGAAATCATAGGTTAATAGAGGCTGGTTTTTCCGGGCGTCGGCTTCCAACGGGCCGACGTATCCAATTCCCTTACCCAGAATCGCATTGGTGCGCCTGACCAGTCTTTTAAAATAATTTGGCCTTAAAACAAAATTAGGTTTAAAATGAAGTCATTCTTATAAAAATGGTCCCATTGCCTAAACAATGGGTGGCGACTCAAAATTGTTTATAAGACCGATTTATCGGCATCGCATCCAAATATTTCATCAAAAATGACAAAAAGGATGTTTTCGGGTCCTCCGGGGGGATTTCGGCGAAAACAGATTGGCGATTCTGCTGGGGATACAACCACTAGTCCCCGATTATTTTTAATAATTAGTTGGTTGTGATTAGGAATTAACTCTAAAAACCTATGTTTTCTAAAAGCCGTTGGAAAATTTTTAATCGTCCGTATATGTTTAATTGCTTTCCTTTTTCTTTTATAGGATTTTTGCATTCATTCGCATTTCTCTCTTCTCACCTCATTCTACCCATGCTACCCTTCGGTACTGGTGTTAAGTTTGACGGTGGATCTAGCCTAAACCATGCGATTTAGGTGCATCCATCCGAGAATTAACATTACTACCAACCGCAAGCCTAGTACCTTAAAGGTGCGTCAAAAGGAGTAGGCCCAACAAAGCCCGAATCCTGTTTGCGGAACCCAGACTTTGTTAAGCCCAATAAGACTAAAGCCAATGCATATAGTTGAAAGCCTTAGTTACTTCCCCCAGGGAACACCTAATTCTGTTTGCTGTTGTTATGCCGCATTTATTTCCGAGAGTTTATATCGTCAATCTCAAAACCCCCTGTTGGTTGTCGAGATTAGACCAATTCCTAGGAAACAGATGTCGGAATTTATACCAACGGAATCCGTGTGTGGGGGAAATAAGGTTGGAAGGCATGCATTTCCCAACTCCCGTTCCCCTGTATGTTATCAACTGTACATATGTTGTGACATTCATGCATCATGTAATACTTTTTGTTTCAGCCATGCATTAATAAAAACTAATTTTCAGTATGGACGTTTGATCTTAATTTTGAAAGTGGACCTCTAATTCGTTTTGAATAACACAATGCAATTATTTATAGTGAATTGATACCCAAAAGAAAAGGGAGTTATAAGGGGGTTGAGATTCCTTTGAATTTTTACATTTCTCGCATTATTTGAAAATAAGCGTGAGATTGAAAAAAAAAATTGTAATTAGTTAAAAATAACATCCTGCTTGGGACCATTTGTTCCAAGGCAAAAAGTAAGGACACAAAAAAAATATATATATAGTAAATAATGAAAAGTGTCCCGCTTGGAAATTCTTTCATTCCAAGGCAAAAATTAGGGACTTGAGAGAAAATAGCCGACTGTAAAATCCAAAAGGGACAGTCGACGACAGATAATTCCAGAAATGTGTAAGTACAAAATAAGTTCATATTATTCATGCCGAATTTTGGGTCCAGTCGTTGAAATCAAGATCTTATCTCCATACTGATCATTAGCGCATTAGAACTGCATTCCTCATCCTACGTGCTTCCATTTTCTCATGCATACATGCAAGACCTACTTTAACTTAGGTATTTCTATCTATCAGTCAGAATTGATCCCTCCAAGGAAATTGCTTCGAGAGCTTGGCACCGGCGCCCTGGTCAACGTTTGGTCAGAATATCCCCAATCCCCGAACCTACTCCAGCCAATTCTGTGAATTATTGAAGTTCAGATCTAGCAGAAATGGGTGACAATACTCTGAATGAGACTAGGTTTTCTGAAGCCCAGATAAGAACTATTGCTCAGATTGTAGCCGCTGCTCTCGCCCAAGATAGGGCCCAAAATCAAACTCCTCCCGCTTCAAGCAGTCAACCAGCGGTTGAAGAAAGACAAATTCCAGAACATGTGTCAGACAATCAGGCTACTGTGGGAAACACTGCCCCTATTGAGAATGATGTGCTCAAGCAACTTGCCGAGCTGAAAGACAGATTTGAGAAAATAGCTGCGGTAAAGGAAAAGGAGCCGGTCACCAACTTTCATATAACCGAGTATGTTTTGCACCTAACCAGCTCCACTTCATTTAAAACATTCAAGCATACAACATTCGAAGGAGACAACGATCCCTGTTCTCATATGTCTGAATTCCTCTGGGTCTCTCAGATGAACCGATACAATGAGGATGATGTTTTACGAGCATTTCCGCAAACATTACATAAAGACTATCGGAGGTGGTACGATGGTCTAGATGAGGAGACTCAGAAGAATTGGATCAAGTTACAGATTGCCTTTCTTAAGCATTTCAAGACAGATGAAAGTGAGGAGTTCAGCCTGCGTGACTTGGAAAGTTTGAGGCAAGAAAAGGATGAAAGCTTCTCGGATTATTACAGGAGGTGGAGGACAAAACTGTTCATGGTCCAGACAAGGCCTAAGGATCAAGAGCTGATCAGGATTTTCAGTCGAAGCCTCTTACCTTTCTTCAAGGATAGGATGCTAGCCCAACCCCTCACTGATTTTTCTCTAGTTCAAAGGGCTAGGCTGAACATCGAAGAGCTGTACAAAGAGGAAAAGAAGAAAAACCGGGGATTTGGTAACTATCGGTCTTCTTACAATGATCAAAGTAGAAATGCTGGAAATAATGCTGCAAACCAGTCGGGGAGTAGCAACACGGTTGGAGCTGTCAACGAGAGGGTAAGGAGGGAGTTCACTGATTTGGGCAAGCCCTTGAGCACAGTCATGAGATCCTGCATCAGGAATGGCGTATTGTCTAAGCTACCAATTAACCCGTCTAAACCTATTCGGGGTAGGTTTATTGATCAAAACTGTGAATACCATCAGTGCAAAGGCCATTCTATTGATAATTGCTTCCAGCTCAGGGACGCTATATAAGATTTGATAGATAGTGGGAAGATCATTAAGCCTAATGAGCGTAATAAGCCGAGCACATGGAATAATCCTCTGCCGCAGTATCAGTATAACTATCCACCTCATAAGTCCCCAACAGGTGGATCAATTAATGCAGTTGGAAGCAGTTTGCCTAAAGAGCTGATATTGGCAGAGGCGGGGTTGGAAGAGAGGATGTGTGCTAAACATTCGGGATGACTGCAACGGAAGATGCAGAGGAAGCTTAGAGGAAGATGCTAAAAATGTCAAAGTGCACAAAGGTGAAAGAAAAAGCTGCTCCAAAGACCGAGGATACTCCCGGTGCCGACGAAGTAGCTATATTGAACAAGCTCTTAACCCTGTTTTATTTTTGTTTTTCTGAATATTGCTTTGGGAACAATCTGGATAAATCTCATTTACCATTTTAATCAATAGAAGTGAATTTTGATTACTTGTTTTCTCGTTTTCCTGATTGTCATGTTTATGGTGTTGATTATACCACACACATATTTGGCATAAATGCATTGCATTATTTCGCTTTTAACCTAAGCACCACCGAAGATCTCAAAATAATCGAAATCAGATCGGACCTTAAGCTTGAACTCAAAAAGGATCTCCAAGGATGCATCAAGAGGAATTCAAAAATCTTTGCCCGGAGTTATGCTGATATGCCGGGGATTGACAAGTTAATTGCAGAGCATTTCACCCCTACTGATCCGAATATCAAGCCAAGAAAACGGGTCAGACCAAAGTGGCAAGATAATATCAAGGCTAAAGATTTTGAAGCAGCTAAATGCAGGTTTCTTGAAGGCTGGCATTACCTTGAGCGGTTAGCAAACATAGTCCCTATGCTTGAGTAGGATGGGAGGCTAAGAGTCTGTGTCGACTACAGAAAGTTAAACAAAGCCTTGCCTAAAGATGACTTCCCTCTTCCACAGTGCTGCAAGAATGAGATGTTATTCCAAAAAAAATATATATATAATAACAATAAAAATAAAAAAATAAAAAAATAATAATAAAAAAGGAGCCGAAAGTGAGTTTTTCAAAAGTCTGTTTTATTCATTGAATGCCAAACAGGTGGCTAGATTTATCGAACAGAACATCTTCTATCGCTATGGTGCTCCTCATCACATAATTACAGGCAATGGTTTTTACCTCCAAGCAGATGTCATCCTAAAAGGAAATTCAGACCCAACTGGCATGAAACATTCAGAATTCAGAAGCTGTTGGCCAAGGATGCAGCTGAATTGGTCACTACGGAAGGAAAACCTTTTGGTCGGATCCTCAATCAAGACCAAATGAAAAGGTTCTATGTCTGAGATGATGGTTTCAATCATTAAAAAAAATAAAATAAATAAAAAAAAAGAAAAAAAAAAAAAGAAATGAGCTCGCTAGGTTGAAAACCCCTAAAGGGCGACCTAGGCAAAAGTTAGAGTTTATAAAAAATAAAAATAGTAAAATAAAAAATTAAAAAAAAAAGTTGAGATCAACGCATGGTGCTTATTTTAAAATCGAAATTTATGCCATGCACTTGTGACATACTTGTGACTGGTTGCTCAATACCATCAACCTGATTAGAAGGAAAATAAGCGAATGAGTAGTTAGAATAAACGACTATTGTATTAAAAAAAAAAAAAGAAAGAAGAAAAAAAAAAGAAAAAAAAAGGGAAAAATAATAATGCTAAAAAAAAAAAAAGAAGTAAGATTAATTAAGAGCTTGATTTTCATATTGTTCTTCCCTTTTGTTCCGGGAGTATGATTGTTGATTACAAGACCTTCCTCTCTGCTTTGTTGGTCAGAATTGGCTCACTTGCTTTGAAGGTTTTTGCCTGATGATCATGCCTGAGTGTTGGATTCGGTTAGACGGCGATCAGGAAGTCAAAGGCTACTTTCTCAGTGGTTTCCTTGGAAGGATCGATAAAAAAACCTAACATTTAGATAGGTTCATGCATACATGACGGAGTTGCATATTTTTTATTTCTTTCTGAATATTGCAGGTGATAAAATGGTCACCCCATTCCTTTTTTGTCACAAATGTAAATTTCCTTCCATTAGTTAAATAATCCACTTTAATGTTCTTTCATTTCCTAATCCAAGGGCAGGAGATCCAAATGCTAATCCAGCAAATAAATTCGAAAGAAAAGATTTGTTGTTGTCTTTTGCTGTCTTTAAGTGCAGGAAATAGGAATTAATAAAGAGAGAACTACTGGAACTATTTATAAAAAAAATCAAATCATCAAAAAAATCAAAAAAAAAAATCAATCAATCAATCTGGAGTCGGTGTGCGGCTCGCCACGCAGGGGACAAAATCACCAAATTCGCCAAAATACCCTCGGGTAAGTTTCCTTTCAACACCGCATCAGGAAGTGTATACCTGAAAATAAAAAAAATAAAAGTAATAAAAAAAAGGAGAAAATGATAATAAAGTTTTCAAGGTTTGCTTAAAAGATACTATTTTTGGTCTCGGGACGGAATTCCGGACTGGGGGCAAAAATAAAATCTTTTGTCCTGATGCAAAATTTCAAATTTCAAAGTTTATGATGCATGGGGAGCATGTGATGCTCTAACATTTAACAAAGGCAAAATCTGTTTGTACACAGAAATTGCTCTTTTCTCTTGAAAGTATTTTCAGGTCAACCGGTGATGATTTCAAGAAGTCATTTGGTCCCACCGAGCAGTGATGGTGTTTTGCGAAGCTGCTTGGATCTTTTTCCTAGTTAATGATGGTGTATTACGAAGCTGATCAGGATAATCTCAAATCCCACCAAGCCGTGATGGTGTATTGCGAAGCCGCTTGGATCTTTTCTTGATTAGTGATGGTGTATTGCGAAGCTGATCAAGACAATCTCTATACCAAATCCTCTGAAGCTGAGGAGATGAACAACAAGGTCGATTATACCGTGCTTTGCATTCTTTTCAAACTCTCTAAAGCCGACTACACTGAGCTGAGGAGGTGAACAACAAAGCTGACTACACCGTGCTTTGGACTCTTTTCAAATCCTCTGAAGCCGATTATACCGAGCTAAGGAGGTGAACAACAAAGCCGACTACACCGTGCTTTGGATTCTCTTCAAACCCTCTGAAGCCGACTACACCGAGCTGAGGAGATGAACAACAAAGCCGATTATACCGTGCTTTGCATTCTTTTCAAATCCTCTGAAGCCGATTATACCGAGCTGAGGAGGTGAACAACAAAGCCGACTACACCGTGCTTTGGACTCTTTTCAAATCCTCTGAAGTCGATTATACTGAGCTGAGGAGGTGAACAACAAAGCCGACTACACCGTGCTTTGGATTCTCTTCAAACCCTCTGAAGCAGACTACTCCGAGCTGAAGAGGTGAACAACAAAGCCGATTATACCGTGCTTTGCATTCTTTTCAAACTCTCTGAAGCCGACTACACTGAGCTGAGGAGGTGAACAACAAAGCCGACTACACCGTGCTTTGGACTCTTATCAAATCCTCTGAAGCCGATTATACCGAGCTGAGGAGGTGAACAACAAAGCCGACTACACCGTGCTTTGGATTCTCTTCAAACCCTCTGAAGCCGACTACACCGAGCTGAGGAGATGAACAACAAAGCCGATTATACCGTGCTTTGCATTCTTTTCAAATCCTCTGAAGCCGATTATACCGAGTTGAGGAGGTGAACAACAAAGCCGACTACACCGTGCTTTGGACTCTTTTCAAATCCTCTGAAGCCGATTATACTGAGCTGAGGAGGTGAACAACAAAGCCGACTACACTGTGCTTTGGATTCTCTTCAAACCCTCTGAAGCCGACTACTCCGAGCTGAAGAGGTGAACAACAAAGCCGACTATACCGTGCTTTGCACTCTTTTCAAACCCTCTGAAGCCGACTACACCGAGCTGAAGAGGTGAACAACAAAGTCGACTACACCATGCTTTGCACTCTTTCCAAACCCTTTGAAGCCGACTACACCGAGCTGAGGAGGTGACTTCAAAGCCGATTACATTGAGCTTTGGAGTTGTTTGCAGATCCGACTGGAGCAGACAAAACCGATCAGACTGAGCTTTGGATGTGTCCAGATGATCAAATCAACACAACCAAAATCCTTCAAGTCAATCAGAACGCGCTTCGGAGGTAACTTCAAGGCCAATCAGACCGAGCTTTGGAGATGATCACAAAATCCTTCGAGCCAATTAGACCGCGCTTCGGAGGTGACTTCAAAGCCAATCAGACCGAGCTTTGGAGTTGATCACAGATCCGACGGAAGCCGACAAAGCCAATCAGACTGAGCTTTGGATGTGTCCAGACGATCAAATCAACAAAACCAAAATCCTTCAAGGCCAATCAGACCGAGCTTTGGAGATGATCACAAAATCCTTCGAGCCAATCAGACTGCGCTTCGGAGGTGACTTCAAAGCCAATCAGACCGAGCTTTGGAGTTGATCACAGATCCGACGGAAGCCGACAAAGCCGATCAGACTGAGCTTTGGATGTGTCCAGACGATCAAATCAACACAACCAAAATCCTTCGAGCCAATCAGACCGCGCTTCGGAGGTGACTTCAAAGCCAATCAGACCGAGCTTTGGAGTTGATCACAGATCCGACGGGAGCCGATAAAGCCGATCAGACTGAGCTTTAGACGTAACCAGACGATCAAATCGACACAACCAGAACCCTTCGAGCCAATCAGACCGAGCTTTGAAGATGATCACCAGATTCAACCCAAGATCGAAGGCGCGTCAGTGGACCACTTTAACATTAACTGTTTATGCAATTAATGCTAAAGTGGGGGGGCAAACTGTTGACGCGTGTTTTTTATGTCCCGCCTGATCCGATGAGGACGCAAGGATGAATGGATTAATGCTATCTGGAAGCCTTCTAATCTAAGGATTAAGCCAAAAAAATAAATAAATAATAAATAAATAAAATTAAAATAAAATTAAAAAAAAAAGGAGGGGGGAGCCGCTTGCTACAGTAGTCGCGTGCTACAGTAACTGTTTGCTACAGTATCCTAACCTACTCTATAAATTCATCTCTTTCTCACAATTTTCACACAACTTCACAACTCCATAAACGGCAAAAACCCTAAAAAATATACTGTGTTGCCACATTTCTCTCCAAAAAATTCTTATGAGTTGATATGAGGAGAAATTGGCATTAGATATCAATTTTAGGTGAATCAAACCATAAAAAGAGAGCAAAAAATAAAAAAGATAAAAAAAAACACATTTAAATCCTAAAAAAAAAGGCTTCTGGAGATCTTGATCCATTTACAATCCTCAATCTGAGGTTCAGGTAATTTTCTTAACATTTTTGTATTTTTTTTCTTTACATATTTTTGTGATTTTTTACATATTCTTGTGATTTTAATATTTTAAGCTTCTTTAAATTATATTTTATTCATATTTGGCCATTTTATATGTCCTTAAATTATATCTGAACAAGAAATAATGTAAACAATCGCTTAAAAATGAATTCTGGACAAAAATCAAGCAACTGTTCATCAATTTCCCTAGAAATGATCGATGAATAGTACCTGTTTGTTCATCGATGAACAGTAAATGTTCTTAATTTTCCAGAAATCGATACTATTTACGCACTGTTCACACACTATTCATGTACTATGCACGCACTATTCATTAATTTTCCCAGAAGTGATCGATGAACAGTAACTGTTTGTTCATCGATGAACAGTAACTGTTCATCAATTTTTTCCAGAAATAATAATAAAAAAAATATAAATTTTGCACAAAAATAAAGTTTAATTTCTTCAATAAATCTGAAAATGGCCAAATATGAACAGATTATAATTTAATTGAGCTTAAAATATTAAAATGTGATCATATATATTTATTTGTATGATTTTATTATTTTATTATTTGTATGAATTTTTATTGGTTTATGGATTTAATTTTTGATTCGATCTATATATATATTTTTGGATCCGGTTTGTTACCCGCCTTGAACCATAAGGCAAGAGCGGGTCTGTTATTTATTTGATTTATTCTTCGGTTTGTTGCCCGCTTTGAACCATAAGGCAAGAGCGGGCCATTTATTTATTTCATTTAATATTTTTGATTCGGTTTGTCGCCCGCCTTGAACCATAAGGCAAGAGCGGGTCTTTTATTTATTTGGTTTGATTGCTTTGATTTAATTGCTTTAATTTGAATAATTGCTATGTTATAATTAGATTTGTTTGGGACGATTAAATAATTTTCCAAATAGGAACTCGGTCCGATTTATTTGGGTTGGGTTTAAGTTAATAAATAATTTGGCTTTTCTAACTAAAATAAATTAGAAATCATAGGTTAATAGAGGCTGGTTTTTCCGAGCGTCGGCTTCCAACGGGCCGACGTATCCAATTCCCTTACCCAGAATCGTATTGGTGCGCCTGACCAGTCTTTTAAAATAATTTGGCCTTAAAACAAAATTGGGTTTAAAATGAAGTCATTCTTATAAAAATGGTCCCATTGCCTAAACAATGGGTGGCGACTCAAAATTGTTTATAAGACCGATTATTGGCATCGCATCCAAATATTTCATCAAAAATGACAAAAAGGATGTTTTCGGGTCCTCCGGGGGGATTTCGGCGAAAACAGGCACGGGCGTGCTGTTCAGCATGGTCCGGAACATGCTACCCTCTTGTTCTCAATTTTCAATTTTCTTTTTGAGGCAAGGCCGTGCTAATTGGCATGGTCAAGGCGTGCTGCCTTTAGAGCTTTTTGTTATTCCTGAAAAATCAAACAAACAAACAAACAAACAATAAAATTGAAACAAAAGTGAGTTGTCTCCCATAAGCGCTTTTGTTTATCGTCGTTAAGCTCGACGTATTTAACCCGGTTTGGGTTAAACTAGATGGATGGTATTTTTGACAGGATCAAAGTTGTTGTTTTGATAAACTTTCAATCGTTGAGCATTAACCTTGAAGCTCCGGTCACCATCCATGATTTCGACAGCCCTATGGGGAAAGATTTCCTTGATTGTAAATGGACCAGACCATCTAGAGCATAACTTACTAGGAAAAAGACGAAGTCTGGAGTTATAGAGCAACACTTGTTGTCCTACCTTTAGATTCCTCAAAATGATGTGTTTATCATGCCATTGTTTGGTTCTGTCTTTATATATTTTGGCATTTTCATACGCATGGAGGCGCATTTCATCCATTATATTCAGCTGAAGAAGCCGTTTTTGACCACTTTCCTTAGTGTTGAAATTTAAAAATTGGATGGCCCAAAATGCTTTATGTTCTAATTCAACAGGAAGGTGACAAGCCTTACCATAGACCATACGATATGGAGACATACCAATTAGCGTCTTGAATGCAGTCCTATAGGCCCATAGAGCATCATCAAGTTTCTTGGACCAATCCTTTGTAGATTGTCCAACAGTAGTCTCCAGAATCTTTTTGATTTCTCTGTTGGTAACTTCTACTTGTCCGCTCATTTGAGGATGATATGGAGTTCCTACACGATGAGTAACACCATATTTTGAAAGGAGGGAATCTAAGTATTTGTTGTAAAAATGTTTACCTCCGTCAGTGATTATCGCTCTAGGAGTGCCATGACGTGTGAAAATGTATTTCTTAATAAAGTTTATCACACTTTTGGCATCGTTGTTTGGAAGGGCAACAGCTTCAACCCACTTTGAAACGTAGTCCACTGCTACCAGAATGTATTAGTTGGAGTAAGATGAGGGAAAAGGTCCCATGAAATCTAAACCCCAAACGTCAAAGATTTCTACTTCCAGGATATTATTCAAGGGCATCTCATGTCGCTTTGAGATGTTGCCTAACCTCTGGCATCTGTCACAAAGACGAACAAAATTAAAGGCATCCTTAAATAAATTAGGCCAATACAAACCACTTTCCAAGATTCGTGCTGTCGTCTTGTTTGCTCCAAAGTGTCCTCCACACTCTATTGAGTGACAGAAACGAAGAACACCTTCCATCTCTTCTTCTGGTATGCATCTCTGAAAGAGCTGGTCACTGCAATACTTGAACAAAAACGGTTCCTCCTAATAATAATATTTGAGATCGTGAAAGAATTTCTTCTTTTATTGATACGATAAGTTGGGAGGAAAGATTTTGCAAGCTAGATAATTGACGATATCTGCATACCACGAAGCTTGAGCCTTAGTCAAAAGAAAGAGATGTTCATGGGGGAAGTCTTCATTGATCTGTATTTCTTCTTGTTCTTCTTCCCCTAACTCAAGCCTGGATAAATGATCTGCTACCAGATTCTTTGTTCCTTTCTTGTCACGAATTTCTAAGTCAAATTCCTGCAAGAGAAGAACCCAACGGATTAGTCTTGGCTCGGCGTCTTTCTTCTCTAACAGATATTTAATGGCAGAGTGATCAGTGTAAACTATTATTTTAGCTCCAATTAAATAGGCTCTAAATTTATCAAACGCAAAAACAATAGCTAAGAGCTCTTTTTCCGTAGTTGCATAGTTCAATTGTGCGTCATTTAGTGTGCGGCTGGCATAGTAAATAACGTGCAATTTCTTTTCTTTTCTTTGCCCGAGAACAGCTCCTATGGCATGATCACTTGCGTCACACATAAGCTCAAAGGGATGACTCCAATATGGTGTAGAGATGATTGGTGCCGATGTCAACTCCCTTTTTAATATGTTAAAGGCATCTAAACACTCTTTGTTAAAATAAAAAGGAACATCCTTAACAAGCAAATTACAAAGAGGTTTAGTTATTTTGGAGAAATCTTTGATGAATCTCCTATAAAAACCAACATGGCCAAGGAAGCTTCTCACCCCCTTTAATGAGTTTGGAGGGGGTAGCTTCTCAATTACTTCCACCTTGGCCTTGTCCACTTCAATCCCTTCTTGTGAGATTTTATGGCCCAAAACAATTCCTTCACTAACCATGAAATGGCATTTTTCCCAGTTCAGAACAAGGTTAGTGTCTTCACATCTCTGCATTACCAATGAAAGGTTATAGAGGCATGATTCAAATGAATGTCCAAATACAGAATAATCATCCATAAAAATTTCTATGAACTTTTCAACCATGTCAGAAAAAATAGACATCATGCATCTTTGAAAAGTTGCAGGAGCGTTGCATAAACTGAAGGGCATTCTCCTATATGCAAAGGTACCGTAAGGACAAGTGAAAGTGGTTTTCTCTTGGTCCTCCGAAGCAATAGGTATCTGAAAATACCCTGAGTATCCATCTAGAAAGCAATAGTATGGATAACCTGCAAGTCTTTCAAGCATTTGATTAATGAATGGTAAGGGAAAATGATCCTTACGTGTTGCTTTGTTCAATTTTCTATAATCAATGCAAACACGCCAACCTGTGACAGTTCTTGTAGGAATTAATTCGTTATTTTCATTAGTCACTACTGTCATACCTCCCTTCTTTGGAACTACTTGGACAGGGCTTACCCAACTACTATCAGAAATTGGGTAGATGATGCTGGCATCCAAGAGTTTAATTATTTCAGCTTTGACTACTTCCTTCATGTTGGGATTCAGTCTTCGCTGATGTTCAATTGAAGGTTTGTAGTCATCTTCCATCAAGATCTTGTGCATACAAATGCTTGGACTTATCCCCTGCAAGTCAGAAATTGTCCAACCTAAAGCTTTTTTATGTTTCTGCAACACCTGCAACAACCTTTCTTCTTGATCACATGTTAGGTGAGAAGAAATAATAACAGGGAAAGAATTGTTCTCACCTAAAAATACGTGATTCAAATAAGGAGGAAGTTGCTTCAGTTCTTGTTTTGGTGGTGTGCTTTCTTTTTCTTTTTCTTTTTCTTCTGGATCATTCTCATTATTATCTACGCTATATAGAGTGTCCTTTACACATTTATCAATTACATCTATTCTAAAACAATCATCACAGTCCATAGGAAATTTACATGATTTTAAAACATCAAAAACAACTTCTTCTTGACCTACTCTCAAAGTTAGTTTTCCATCATGTACATCTATTAGAGCTCTTGCAGTTGCAAGAAAAGGTCTTCCAAGGATCAATGATCCCTCTCTTCCTTCATCAATGTCAAGGATAAAAAATCAACTGGAAAGATAAATTTTCCAACCTTGACTAATACGTCCTCTACAATTCCCTTGGGATATTTGATCGATCGATCGGCCAATTGTAGAGACATCCTCGTTGGCTTAGGCTCTCCCATACCTAGCATTTTAAAAACTTCATAAGACATCAGATTTATGCTAGCTCCTAGATCGGCTAAAGCCTTTTCAAAATTTAAATTGCCAATATTACAAGGAATAGAAAAACTCCCTGGATCTTTAAGTTTATGAGGCAATTTATTTTGAATGATTGCACTGCATTCCTCAGTCAGTTTCACCATTCCCTGATCATCAATCTTTCTTTTCTTGCTTAAGATTTCTTTTAAGAATTTTGCATAACTGGGCATTTGAGCAAGAGCTTCAGCAAAAGGAATGTTTATTTGAAGCTTTTTAAAGACGTCAAGAAATTTCATGAAGCGTTGTTCGTCCTGCGTCTTTTTCAATCTTTGCGGAAATGGAACGGGTGGAACATAGGGTTTCACTTCTTCCTTCTCCACTAGATCAATGATAGGTGCCTTTCTCTCTTCTTCCTTCTCCTTCTCCTTTCTGGGCTTGTCCTCCAATTCTCTACCACTCCTCAAGGTGATGGTTTGTACCTGTTCTTTAGGATTTTTCTCAGTGTTACTAGGCAACGTACCTTGGGGTCGAGCTGCCATCATATTTGCAAACTGTCCCATTTGGATCTCCAGATTTCTTATCATAGCTTGTTGAATTTTGTTGTGTTCTCTCGTTTCATTCATGAAATCCATGTGCGATTTCGAAAGGGCGGTAAGGAGATCGTCATGAGACTTTTTCTCTGGAGGCAGGAAACCTGGTGGTGCATTTAAAGTGTTATTAGAATTACCATATGAAAGATTTGGATGATTTCTCAACCTGTTGTTTTAAGGGTTCGAGTATGGGTAATTCCTCCTTCCTTGGTTCATCACGTAGTTTACTTGCTCTAAAGTCTATGGATTTGCAGAATCCAGTATGCATTCTCCAATTCCATGTGGTTCGTTACATCTGTCATAAGTTTGCATGATGGAGTTCACAGATTTAGTGGTTAGCAAGTCTAGCTTTCTTACCATGTTGTCTACCTTTGCATTGAGTGCTGTGATGGCATCGATTTCATAGATCCCTGCAGGTTTTCTCCTTTCAGAACTGCTTTGATAATGGCTATTACTTGCCATTTCTTTTATTAAATCATATGCCTCATCGATTTCCTTTCTTTCGAAAGATCCTCCAGCGGCTGCATCAAGAGTAATTTTAATGTTAGGTGACAAAGAATTATAGAAAGTTTGGACTTGTAACCATTTAGGTAGACTATGGTGGGGACATTTTCTCAATAAATCCTTAAATCTTTCCCAAGCTTCATACAAGCTTTCTTGATCATGATGAGTGAAAGTCATGATCTCATTTCTCAATTTGGTTGTCTTAGAAGATGGAAAGAATTTAGCCAAAAATTTCTGCGCTAACTCTTCCCAAGTTGTAAAACTTCTAGCGGGACAAGATTGTAACCATGATCAGGCTTTGTCCCTTAGAGTAAAAGGAAAGAGTCTCAATCTAATGGCATCTTCAGAAACACCATTTTGTTTAAAAGTGTCACAAATTTCCAGGAAATTAGTGATGTGAGCATTAGGATCTTCACTAGGGAGCCCTCCATATTGAATAGAAGTGGAAAGCAATTGAATAATATCTGGTTTAATTTCAAAGTTATTTGCTTCCACTCTTGGTCTAGTAATACTAGAGGTAGCTCCATTAAGAGAAGGCGTGGTATAATCGCGCAATGTACGGACATTCAGCTGCTGTCTTATCTGAGGATTTTCAACAAGAGGTATGTTCTGGAGTTGAGGATTAATTCCGTCCATGTTTGATTGTTGTTCGGATCTGTTTTCTCGTGCTCTCCTTACTGCGTTGTTTCTTCTACAGGTTTTCTCAACTTCTGGATCAAAGATCAGAGGTTCTGTTCTTCCAGATCTTCTTTGCATAAAAACCTGAGATGTTCTACAGAAAAATCAAATGAATAAAAAAAATGAATAAATATCTAAATTAATAACAAGATAATTCGTATTAATATTGGTATTGCCATTCCCCGGCAACGGCGCCAAAAACTTGACAGCTTATTTCACAAGTGTACGAATCGCTACAAGTAATATATAATGAGTAAGATATCGTTCCCACGAGGATTGTAATCTAAGTACCAAAATTATGTTATCTCGTTATTATTTAAACGATAATAGTGAGAATTGTTTTATAAAAGTAAAATAAACAAGAGTCAAGTAAACAAGATTTGATTAAAAGGAATCAAGGGATTAAAAACTACTAGGGGTTTTGATTTCACTTAATCCTATCCAATTTATTTCATTAGTTCGTTAATCAATTTAATTATTCAAGTAGAGGAAACAACTCTGAATTCACTAACAAGCTCTTCCGATGTATTGCTAGTTATTTTAATTCTATTTAATTACCTATCTTCCAATAGCGCAATCAAATATGAATTAAATCATTAAGTTATGTAGTTGTTTATGAATCCATAATTTAAGGTTGATAAATCATGAAAACCCCCCATGAGTCAAACCATATAGCTTCCGCATCAAGTTATTATTCTCATGTGTTTTATTAACCTTTTCATGTCAAAGATCCTTCTTCCGATAGTGATAATTGAAATAAATCAAGCCAGGGGAAAACTCTGCCTGGAAGCATTAAGTTCATCAATAAATCATAACTTGAATAAGGAAAAATAAATCTAATTGCATAGATTGGAAAAGAGATTAAGCTACATCAAACCCCTAGTATAAAAGTTTAGTTAGACATGGCACTTAAATAAAACTCAATAATGCTTGATAAGTATTTCATAATCAATAAGAATAATGAAAGAAATAAACAAGATTAAGAGTTTAGAAATAAGAACTAGTTAACAATTGCTTGGATGGCTTCCTTGAACCTTTGCACAACTCCAGAATACTTAACTTCTAAAAGAATAAAAACTATATACAAAGCTATAAAATGAGAGATGGGAGAAGAGATGTAGAATATGGGATGATCTCTTGGAATGGCTTCTTCTCTTTATATAGACTCCTTGGGGGAGCATTCCACATGCTTTAATGAATAAAGTCCAACTTTGTGAGGTGGAAAAGCTCTAAAGCAAGCCATAAATTCCTCTCAATTATGGCTTTCCATGTGCATATGTTTAAAGCTTGACTGGCATGTGAAGAAAGTGTCCAAAGTGAGCTGTGAAAATGGCAGGGATTAGTTGGCAACTTTTGACTCAAATTCAGGATCTCTTGCTTGGCACAGGCATGCTGCCTGGCACGATCTGGGGCGTGCCAGGTTCTGGAAGTCTGGAGGTTTCAGCACGGGCTGTGTTGTTTAGCATGGTCTGGGGAGGTTCCAGAGCACGGGCGTGCACGCCTCTGGAAGTCTGGAACATATGTAGCACGGGCGTGCTTCAGCTGCATGGGCCAAGTGTTTATCTCCAGTGCGCGCACGGGCGTACGCCTTAGCACGGGCTGTGGCGTGCGCGCCTCTAGAAGTCTAGGGCAGTTGTGGCACGGGCGTGTAGCTTAGCATGGCTGGGGCGTGCGCGCCTCTGACTCCTTGCTTGTTTTGCCTTGCATTTGGCACTAATTATATTTTGCCTTATTTTTATCCTTTTCTTGCAAAATCCTACAATTTTCCTTAAAATCAAGTGAGTTATATTTTAAGGAAGCTTTTAAGTAAAAACATAACAATATTACATAAAAACTAATTTAGATAAATTAAAAATACTAGAAATCTTAGTAAAAATTACAAAACACTATGAAAATTTACACTATCAAAAACACTTCATGAGCATCTATTTCCATGACCACATTCCCAAAAATCCTGAAATGCCTGAAATGAACTACATTTGATACCAATAAATTGTTGGAGATTGAAATTCAAAATAAATAAAAATTTGAGACCAATTTTTTAAATTCTCCAACCAGCATTAAATTACATCATAAATTCCACATTAGATTGAGAGTGAGAAATAATGCATAAGTACTTTTGTTTTCTTTCAAATAAAAAAGGATATTATTTTTCTATAAATCATGAGTTTGATAAAAGCAATAAGACGATAAGCAAACTTATGTACCAACTAAATCAGAAATCCAATTAAATTGTGTGTAATAAAAATGTAGATTATGATAATAAAAAAAATACACCATTTGATCTTTTATAAAATTGCTAATATTGTCATTATTAGGATCCACACTTTGACACATCAACGTTATATTACCAAGTCATATCACAAGAAAAAAGGTTAAGCGGTAAAAAAGTGCTTGAACTTTGATCATTTTTGTCCTTTTTTTTTTTATTTTCGCAATGGCCTATCAGTAACCATTGAAAGTTTATTATTTAAACTTAATTATTTAGTTATTCACTTAATTAATATTTAACATATTATACAAAAAATAATAATTTAATTTCAAAATACTAAAATAATATTACAACACACAAATGCATCATATATTTTCCATTTAAATTAAATTTTTAAATTTTAAAAATTAAAAGTATTTATCGAACTCCAAAATAATTTACTTTTAAAATAAATAAAATTTAAAAATTAAATAATTTAACAAATTAGAAATTAAATAAATTCCGTACACTAATTGCCAAAATTAAAAGCTTGGCTAAAATATGAAATGACTAAAGTTGAAGATTTTTCAGTTATTTAACTCTTTTTTTTTTTATTTTGGCTAATATGGCATACTGACATGTCGCTAACTGTGTCTAGATTTGGACCCTACTAATGGCAATGTTAGTAACTTTTAAAACGTAACAGTCTTTTTATGATTTGGGTCATTATTGATACAAGTTAAATATTTTATGTCTCTGGTGATTTTTACTTATTGTTTATACTTGTTTTATTTTTTAATATTAAATATTGATTATAATTTTATCTTGTATTATTTAGATTTTTATAATATTAAAACAAAAATTTCATATGAAATTAATGTGAATGTAACGGTTAATTAATAGAAGCAATTTGTATATACACAAACTTTAGTTCAATTTATATCATTATTTATCTAAAATTCTACGATATCACCTAATAACCGTCTATGTATAGTTCTATAATATCATCTAATAAATACGTTTTAATATAGGGATATAAAGATATAACAATAAACTATTATATATATTTTTAAATTTACATTTTAAACTGTTCGCGATCCCACACGTACATGTGTTCATTTTATTTAAACATAAATTGTAAAAATGAAAATTTTAAAAATTTTGAAAGGCTTAGTTACATGTATTCTGTTTGAAAATTAATTTTTTTAAAAGTATATCTAATCAAATTATCAAAACATAAAAAAAGAATATTATAAAGCTTTTTTATCTCTCTCCTAAACAAAATATTTTAAATTATAATAAAAATATAATCAAATATTTTAAAATAAATTTGAAAAATAAAATACAAAATTTTCAAATGTCTCATTATCATATATATTTATTAAAAAATAAATTTAGAAAAGATAAAACTTAAAATTTTAAAATGCTTAATTATCTATATGTATTTATTTAAAAATAATTTTAATAAATTATATTCAATCAATTAATAAAATAATTTTTTAGTCTTTTTTTGTGACATACGTTGCACATTGACTATGCTCATTATATACTCATATTTTGTACTCTTTAAATTTTTTTGTCTATATAGTAGTAAATCATAAGTTTTTGTTTCGATTAAAATAAATACAGTTGGTTAATTTGTATTACAGTTTTTCATACAAGCTACTTATAACGCTACTTCTTATGTACTTAATTCTATTTTTTATAATATAAAGTGATCTCAAAATAAAGTTTAATCTAATCTCTAAACCTAATCCTCAAGTTCCTAATTTATAAATGCATATTATTTAAATCCTAATAGATGCCCAATAAGAAAATCAAACCATCACTCGATCCTTAGCCCCTGCCCTCAACCCCAAAATCAATATCTATACACAACTATAATAAAAAAAAAAATAATTTTTACTGCTAGGTTAAAGAAAGAAACGAGAATATAATTTGAATTGATAATGGTAATCACTTTATTTATAGTGGCAATATTACTTACCCAGTACATTAGACAAAAGAATATATGCACATATGCTCAAACTCTTGAAACCCCAAAAAGTAATCCAAAATAGTAATGTATAGTTTTAGTTTCTTTTCAGTATTAACATTATTTTCTTTCAAGTCAAACAGACTTAAGATATAAGAGAAAAAATATCGAAAAAACTAAAAATGCTTAGTCATCAAGAGACTATTTATTTATGGCAAGAGAGATACAAATCTCTACCTACATTAAAGTAATAGTAGTTACAAATTAATTCAATAATGAAAAAGTAAATAAAAAATAAAAAATTATTATTAAGAACAAAACTCTTTTAGAACTCAACATAACAAGAAATAAATTATATTAAAAAATTTAACAACTTGAATTCAAAAAATCAACTCCTTCTTCAATTAGAAATGACATAATTTAATGAAATTTGATGTTGGTAGGAAAAAAAAAAAAAAAAGACTAATTAAGTCAAGTCAATAAATGGAAATTACAAAGCAAATCATGCTAGGATCTAATATTGATCAGTTAATGAGTTTATTCAAGTATTTTATTTTTTTATTGTTCTGAGTTTTAAATTTAAAATAAATAAATAAGTTAATTAATTAATAAAAAAATTAAATGAAAGAAACATTCTATCATATCCAAATACACCATCGATTTTTTCCTACAACCATACAGAAAAAGAATTTTCTGCAATCATTCCCTAGCTTTTTTACTTGTTATACTAATTTTTATTTTTTATATTAAATATTGATTATAATTTTTATTTTATATTATTTAAATTTTATAATGTTAAAACAACATTTCATATGAGATGGTTAGTGTGTATATACACAAATACTTTATTCAATTTAGAAAATAAAAAATAAAAAAATTACTATTAAGAATAAAGCTCTTTTAACTCAGCATATAATAAGAAACAAATTATATTAAAAAAATTACCAATTTGAATTTAAAAACCAACTCCTTCAATTAGAAAGGCTATAATTTAATGAAATTTGATGTTGATGAAAAAAAAAAAAAAAAGACTAAAGCCAAGTCAATAAATAGAAATTTACAAAGCAAATCATGCTAGGATCCAATATTGATCAATCAATGAGTTTATTCAAGTATTTTGTTTCTTTATTGTTCTAAGTTGCAAATTTAAAATAAATAAGTTAATTAATTAATAATAAAAAGATTACATATACAAATACACACTTAATTTTCCCTGCAACAATACAGAAAAAAATTTCTACAATCATACCTTAGTTTTTTTACTTGTTTATTTATACTCATTTCTATTTATTTATATTAAACATTAATTATAATTTTTATTTTATATTATTTAGATTTTTATAATGTTAAAACAACATTTCATATGAGATGGTTAGTGTGTTTATACACACATATTCCTGTTCAATTTATATCATCAATTATCTAAAATTCATTATAGCTATATATGCACAATTCTATAATATCACATAACAAAAAACGTTTCAGTGTAAATAGATATATAAATATAACAATGAAATATTTATATACTTTTAAATTAAAATTTGCAATTGTTCGTCATTCCAGACACATGTATGTTCATTTTATTTAAAAATAAAATTTGAAAGGCTTAAATATGTCTATTCTATTTGAAAATTTATTTTTTAAAAAAATATATCAATCAAATCATACAAACACAAAGAAAAGTTATTAATAAAAAATTATACTTTTTTCTTTTTTTATCTCTCTCCTAATAAAATATTATGTATATTATATTTGAAAATTTATTTTAAAAAAATATGATCAATCAAATCATACAAACATAAGGAAAAAATATTAGTAAAAAAAAATACTTTTTTTCTTTTTTTATCTCTCTTCTAAATAAAATAGTATATTTTATTTAAAATTTTATTTTTAAAAAAATATATCTAATCAAATCTGATGTGTGCATTTCATGCATACATATTTATAACTTTAACTTTCTAGTTTAGTAGAATTTTAGGGACTTTTACTAAATTAAAGGACCCTTTCTACCTGTCCGCCCATATGTCGGGCTGAGTATTTGTCAAAGCATAAAGCCAGCACATGAAGCATGACCGTGGAACTGACCATATGTTCTCCCTTGTGGCACTAAAAGTGAGAGATTCGATTAGGGAATGTTTGAAATACCCTTACATCATCACCTGCACTATAAAAGGAAAGAGATGAGATTCAGACATCATCAAGAAGGCTAGGGAGCAACTTAGATAGAAAAAACACAAATTAAAAAACCTAGAAGAAAGAGCTGGCTGGAAGTCAAGATTATTCTTTCTTCTCTTTCATCTCTGGTTTTGGCTCAAAGGATCTACTCTATAGTTAGCAAAAGAAACTAAAGCTCGTCTCTGTTTTCTATTGTGGACAAGGATGGCTCTAGCGTTAGTTTTTCTTCTTAATCTCGTGTTTTGTAACTTAAAAATGATATGTGAGTAGTTCCCTTAACTAGTATTCGGGGAAAACTCTTTTGGATAATATTTATGTAATCATCTTTTCTTAATTTAATCTAAGAGGGTGTTTTCTTAATTTGTGTGTGTGTGTGTGTGTGTTTAATGCTTATGAATATGAAGAGCTCCATACTTGTATGGAAAAGAATGAGAGGATGAAGAACTAGAAGGTGAAGTCCCTCGTTGGATCGACCCACACATGAACCCGATAGATAGACTTAGGAATAAGCTATTCTCTTGAGGAACTAGGAACAGTCATAGAAAATAATGGGCCGGAATCATCACCACAAAAGTAGGTGTTCTTATTTCAGAATGTTTGTGTTACATGGAAGAGAGCATGAATATCAATGGATTCCTTCCCCTTCAAGAACCATCCCTTAATAGATCAAAATGGAACCTTAAGACCCATAGTGTTGTTCAATGTTGGTGTTGATACCAACACTAGTGCCTTCCCCATCTGATTACACTAATCTAGCTTGGTTTCATTTTATTTAGTAACTGACTTGTTTTACACTTAGCTTATTTAGATTTAAAAGATTCTCCATCTAATCTTCTAGATAATACAGTTTAGATTCAAACTAATATTTAATCCCCCTATCCCTGAGGATAATATCTTTTTATACTACTGCACGATCTGTATGATTGCAGAGTCGCTAACAAAATCATACAAATATAAAAAAGTACATATACTTTTTTCTTTTTTTTTTTTTATCTCTCTCGTAATAAATATTATAAAATAGAATGAAAATAGAATCAAATATTTAAAAATAAAATATAAAAGTTTTAAATGTCTAATTGTCATAAATATTTTTATCAAAAAATAAATTTTAAAATGATAAACTTAAAATTTTGAAATGCTTAATTATCTATATGTATTTATTAAAAAAATAATTATTATAAATTATATTCAATCAACTAATAAAATGTAATTTTCTAATTGGCTATAACTAAGTTATTTTAGGATATCCAAATTTCATTAAAAACGCTATCGAAACCTCATATTTTTCCTATTTCCACATTTATATAAAGTATAGATAGCTAGAATGGAGACTATAATTGCAATGAAAAAATAAATTCACTGCTACAATTTTCTTTGAGGCTTTGGGTCAACTAATCACTTGTCATGAAGCTCATAAGTTGCATATGAGGTCATATTTTGGATAAGCATACGCTACAGCAACTCTACATCAGCAAGGATAATTAATTTTTGTCAACATATTTGAATAATTAAAACTTTTTCTCTGAAACTCTTTCTATAGTTGCCATAATGTATAGGCTCCCCTATAAATAAGGAAAGTATATATACAACTTCCCAAAAGTCCTCAAGAAAACCACCTTCCATACCAAATTATTCGCTTCATGTGAATATGATATACTACTTTTCTGCCTAAAAAAACAGAAACTTCAACAAAAGTTCCATTCGTAAATTTTAAAGATTTGTAATGAGAAAGGTGAAACAAGGGTAATTTATGTTAATTTTTAAATCACGAGGTCACATAACTTCAAGTTGTCATTTTTCATCGTTAAATTTTTATTTTTATTTCAACAGTATATCATACACTAGAATCCGATCATTGAAAATACTAGCATGGTATTAAAATAAAAATAGTTTTAGAACCCGCGCGATGCACAGAGCAATATTAAAGGATGAAATTAGGGATGAAAATGGGACGATACCAGCGAATTATGAACTAGCCGTAATCGAATCCGTCCCAAATCCGTTTAAATATCCATTTAAGTATCCATATCTGAACCTATTTAAAATTTTATTATTCGTATCCATCCCAAACCCATTTAAATATCCATTCAAGTTTTCATATCCGAATCCGTTTTAAATTTTACTACCTATATCCATCCCAAATCCCTTTAAAGTACTCCTTAAACGGGTAGGGTATCCGCACATTTTAAACTATCCAAACCTAAACTTATTTAAAATGCATTTTTTACTAATAAATAAGTATTGTACCCACAACAAAAACTATTTATTATAACGGGTACCCAGAGTTTAATACGCATACCCTATCCATATCTATTGCGGATAGTAATTTCATTACCCGTATACATCTAAAACGCATTTATAACTATCCGTACATTCATTAAACAGATCGGAGCGAAGTGGGTACCCTAAAATATCCGTCTCACTTCCATCTCTTTCTAGATGAAATAATCTTTTATAACATCATTCTATTATCACAAAATTGTATAATAAAATAATCATGAAATGCATTTCAAAATTATATCTCATTGAGATATGCTGAAAAAGCTGTAATGCTAAGATGTGTCTTTTTAAATATCCTGAGAAATCTTTAACCAACGTGTGCAATAGCAAAAGTCATGCATGGTATGACTGCATAAAAAAATGCACACACACTATTCTTGCAAATGATAGTAAGACTTATAATCATTCTCATTTTCGTACCATCTTAATAGATAATTTTCATAAAAATTTGAGATTATACTTGTACAAAAAGGAAAGTTCTATTTTTATTATAAATATATATCTTTATTATATATATGTATATGTACATCTGCATATTTATTTTTAATATCTATTTTTCAATATCCATCTTGAGGAATGAAAAGACAGATTAATATATAATTAATATATATCTCACTCTCCTTTTATATATTATTTAGATTTAAATTTAATTGAATGACATTATTTTGATTTTTAATTAATCGTGTTAAGATTAAATACATAATGCAGGACATATAATGGATTCAACTCAAGTTGATCAAAGTTTGAATAACAATTTATTCAATTTGCAAGGCTTGGGCTATATGTATTTTTAATATAATTTTATATTAATTTAATGGCATTATTTTGATGGAGATGCAATTAATAGATATTATCTTGATAAAGACACTATTTGAAAATTTAAAACAATTGATCTCTTTACAATTGTGCTAAATAACTGCTCCATAATTGCTTTTGGTAATTTGGACTTACACTTGGCTGTCATTTAAGATAAATTTGTCTATTGTTATATATTATATAGATATTTCATTTAAAAATTATATTTTCTCCTAATACATTAATTGGAATCTACCAACTAATTCATTTAAAACATAAGTTTAAAGGACAAAATAGTAGAATAATTTTTTGCTCTGCCATTTGTATTTTGCGGCATTTTTTTTATTCTCTTTCTCATGTTCCTTCATAATCATGACTCTTCTTTTAGTGAAATATGCAGTTTTTAGTGTCATGTACCATTTCGATTGATAAATTCCAGTAGGTGACCTTCTGTTGAAATAAAAAAAAAAAATTAAAGTTGAATGATTAAAAAATATTTTTTTGAAAACTGAACTGGTCCATAAACTGGTGAAGGTAGAGATTCACTAAACCACATGGTTCAATTGCATTCAATACGATTCAATCAGATTTTTATATATAATATTTTTAAATATATTTGTTAAATACAATTGAAAATATAAGTTACAAAAAAATAACTTTGATACTAACAAAAAAAGGCTCAGATTTGGCTTTTACAAAAGAATAAAAAAAATTAATAAATGATATTAAAAAAAGAATAAAATATGACTAAATTTAATACTAAAACAAAAAATTAATTACTAGCATAAAATAGAATATTATTTTTCATATTTTCCTTTAAAATTAAGCAATTTAATTGTTTTGATTAACAAAAGAAGATTTTGAGCTTAGAAATAAAGAGGCGAAAAAGTTAAAAAATCAGTAATCCAGAATTTTAACACCACAAAAAAATGCTTTTTAGCGACCGATTTAAGCGGCTGACGGTAATATGTCGCTAATTAGCGACGGATCTACAACCACCTACGAGAGAAATGTATCGCGTAACCTTTGCAATTTTACCAATCGCATCAGCGACAACTAGCGATAGAGTTAGTGACCGATATCGCGACCAACATGACATCTATCGCTATTTCTCGTGCCAAAAATTGGCACCAACCATTGCTACAAAACAGTGAGAACTTAGCGACGAAGGAAGTAACAGAGTAGGTACTTGTAAAACCACGAATTTTTATTTTCAAAAGTTTTGAATTTTTATTAAATAAAAAAAAATCTCGATTTTCAACTATATGGGCTATATATACCAAACAATTTCAATTCAAGCCCAAATTTGTGAGTGGGGCCTAAGCCCAAATATATCATCGGAATTTGTCGATTTGAGAACAGTTGAAAATTTCGACAAATAATATGAAATCCCAGCAATTTAGTCTATTATGAATATATATAAATTAATTATTCTAAAATCAAATATCATTACTATTATTATTTTTATGTTTAATATTTTTGAGTAAATGGAGGAAATGTTTTCTAACCTAACTAAATAATTACAATAAATCGAATTGAACCCGGGAATCAAATCTATTTTTTTTTGGAAACCACACGAATAGCTTGAAAACCAAGTGAAAAACCAAATCATTGAATCAGACCAAACCGGTTCGAATCGAACTGGAATGGTCTAGAAACCGACATTCTTTCTTTCTTTTCTTTTCTTCTTCTTTTCTTCTTCTTCTCTCTGGATCGCGCGACCTCCTCCTTCCTCCTTCCCCGTCCCAGCCATTGGAGCCGACCAAGCTCACCTCGCCGTCGCGTCACCACTGCAGATGCTCAAGCCTCCTCCTCCTCTCCGGCGAGCGCAGCGATGGCAGAAGTTGCAGTTCTGCTCCACCGCCAGATCGCGTCTCCTGCTCGATTTCCGGCGACCTCATCGTTTTTCGGCGATCCCCGTTAGCAAGGTGAGTCCAATATGCCTTCTTGTTATCTTTAGATAAATGATTAATGGACAAACTGAATGTGAATGAGCCATCTGAGATGATTGAAGATTTAGGTTTTGACAGTTGATAAAATTTGCGGAGTTAGCGATTAACTGCCATATTTTGTAGATATTGATCTCAAAATGGAACTTTACAGGAAGTATTCTTCATTTTCGATAAATTATTGTTTGATCTCAGGCCTGCTAGCCGTCCGGCCACCGTGGCCAGCGGCGACGGTGGAGGTTTCCGGTGACCGGAAAGTGCAAAATAGGCAGAATCTTGCACTCAACCCATAGAATACGAATATACTATTAGATTTGCAATCTGACATTGTGTGACTCGAATTTATAATTAGACCTAGAAAGTATAAGACTGTAGAAAATTAGTTAATCAAGGATATTAGCTAAATAATTACATGAATAATACCTAAGAATGAATTAGTTATACAAAAGAAATGTTTAAGATAGGAATCTATCTCCTTGTGGATCTTTTAGTTATTAAGCTTCAATATATTAGTTAATAGTAATCTTTCAGTAATCGAAGTTGAAGTAATGCATAATTTTATTAGAAAATGGCTTAAGTCAATTTGATTTGGGTCTGAATTTGATTGTGATTATTTGTCTTGTTTGAATTTGATAGCTTTATATGGATTTTAATGTTTTCTAAACATGGAAATTGACATGAATTGGGATAAGAGGAGTTTTAATTTTATGTTGAAATAGGCCTAGTTAAAATTATTGTGATTCTTGTTAGAGAACCTTGATAGGTAAATACATTTAATTTTGAACTTATGAATGCGAAACATTTAGAATGATTGTTATGAATCCAAACACGAAAGATAAATTGAAATATTTGAAATAGTAGGTTTAATTCTTGCTAGGAATAGTTAATCGGTATATTTTAAGTTGTAAGTTAGATCTCTTAGTAGATGTATTCTTTAGATTTTAATTTAATAGAAGCATTCGTTCTTATTGGCTAATATAAAATTTAACAAAGGTATAAATATGTGGTTATTATCTTTAAGCAAGAATGAAGAAATGAAAGCTTGATAAAGAGTACTATAATAGTTAGACACTACGAAACTATCAAATGAAAGTAATTGAAATTAACTTAATGATATAAGTTTTATTCGATTATATATGTATTAAAGCTTTCATTTGTTTGGTAATTAGCTATAGAAGCTAGTTATAATTATATGAAGTAAATAATGATCATCATTATCATTGGAACATTATTGTTGTAAATTAATGGTTGAGTGTTGATATTGTTGTTTTTGGAAGGAGGATGAGATTTTAAATTGAATGATTGCCCGACGGATGGGCTGTGTGCATTGATTGATAAGGATATAATAATATTGTGATATGTGAGCAGGTAGATAGTCCAATTTTTAGGGGAGGTGCTGTCGAAATTTTGATTGAAATTAGACTAAATTTTAATTAACAACAAAATTAATAAGTTTATTTAGATTAGTTCTATAATTTGGTACATAATAAATATAGTGCTCTGATTATTTATTATCTTTATTATTCATTTAATTATTTACATATTTATTTATTTATCTTCATTATTATTGTTAATATTGTTATTTATTTTATTATTATTGTTGTTTATTGTTAATACTATTTATTTATTTATTTATTTGCATTGATTTTGGATGTTTAATTGTGCATTACATTACGATGTCTAATTGATTAATATGTCTGCATTCGATTGCAATGTTTGATTAATTGTGTTGTGATATTGCTGTGCTTTGCTTGTGTGGAATTGGGATGAAGTGGGTCACCATGGGTTTGTGAGACTGTTTCTATTATACGAATCTTGATTCTGATTTCTGTTATATTCTGATTCTGTTATATGGATCCCAATTCTGTTTCTGTTAGCCGGGTAAATGGAAGATCGGCGCCCCCGTGTGCACCTACCGTTACCGTTACCGTTAACCACGGGTTGGCTTCTCGTCGTTGCGCACCGGACAGTCTAGATTTGATCGCAGCCCGCAGGGTGGCCTCCTGTTGTGAGCGCTTGATGATCTAGATTGGATGGAGACCACCGGGTTGCCTCCTGTTGGTATGAAAAAGAAAAGAGAGGATAGAAAAACAATGAGAGGGCTGGTCAAGTGAGGATTAGACCGGTCGGCCAGTATGGGGGATCGGCTCCCTGGTGCACATGTGAGAGGATGAGCCATGTGGGAGGACGGCTCATCGGGGGTTCGGTGACTCCACTGACTAAGTTCCACGTGATGTGATTATTTGAAGGTGATATTGTTTGTGAGTGCTGGTGACATGCCATTTATGTGACTGGCTGCGTGAGCATATAACTATTCGGAGACTAGATTGATATATATTGACACATTTGTGTGAATGTGTGTGTTGTGCAATAATAGTTACTCCTTAGAAAGCTCACATATCTTGTTTAATTTTTCAGGAAGTAAGTTTCTCTTTAATTCGGTTAAGCTATGTTCCTTCATCGCAGAGCTAGAAGGAAAATTTTCCTAGACCAATACATATTTTGCTATGTATCTAGATGTATAAAAATCTATGTATATCTATTAATTAGTGACTCCGCAGTTGTAGAATTTGTATACAATTAGTCGTGTATTAACATAGACAATATAATTATGTGAGCCCATATTAAAAATGTGGTGTATTGTTAATTGGGCCCAAACTGTGGAATGTTGTAGCTGATAAATTTGGGCCGAGATTTAATAAAATCTTGAGATTTATTTTCCTATAAACATGGGCTGAATGTTTAATATTATATTGAGATAGTAAATTTTTAATGTTTCAGGCTTACTACGGGCCTCGGGGGCCTTAAGCTTACCTGGTCCCTAGTACCGGTCCGGCCCACGGAAGCGGGTCGTGACAGTACCGCCTCATATTTTGTTGCTATATTTGGTGCCACTTATTTGGCAGGAATAAGCAGCGGACAGATTAGCGACCACTTTGCGACAGCTGTGACAATCAAAATTCTATTATTTTTAGCGACCGATATGGTCGGTCGCTAAAGTTTTAGGGCGATTTAGTCGCCTTCCTCTCTCACACAAGACTGAAATTTCAGTCTCACACCTCTCTCTCTCTCTCTCTCTCTCTATCACCTCTGCCCTCTGTTGCCTCTCTCCCTGTCTCACTCCAGCACCGGTGGAGTTGTCCGGTGAAAATTTCTTGTTTTGTCAATTACTTTTTGTTTGTTATTGTTGGTTATGGTTATTTTGGTCATTTGGTTGATTTGTTTGTTGATTTTTGTTTATTTTTTGGTTTTTTCTTTTGTTTATTTACACTGAGATGGTAATTTATAGATTGTTTGTTAGTTTTTTTTTTTTTTTTTTTTTTTTTTTTTTTAGTTATTAGTTTGTTAATTTTAGTTTGTTGATTAGTTTGTTATTTTTGGTTAATTAGTTAGTTGATTTCAATTTATAATCATTATTGCAAATGTTACTTAGTTTGTTGATTAGTTTGTTATTTTTTACTTAATTATTTTTTTTTAGTTTCTTATTATTACTGCAAATGTTAATTAGTTTCTATTTAATTTCAGTTTGTTAATTAGCTAATGTGTCAATGTGTTTGTTAATGTGTTTGTAAATGTGTTTATTAAGGTGTTGGTCAGTTTGTTAATGTGTTTATTAATAAAAATTTATTTGTTAATTAGTTATAGGTTAATTTGTTAATGTGTTTGTTAATTAGCTAGGTTAGTTTGTTAATTTGTTTATTAATAAAAATGTGTTTGTTAATTAGCTATAGGTTAGTTTGTTAATGTGTTTGTCAATTAGCTAGGTTAGTTTGTTAAAGGGTTTGTTAATTAGCTACAGGTTGATTTTTTATGTGTTTGTTAATTAGTTAGGTTAGTTTCTTAATTTTGGTTCATTAATATTCTACTTTGCTAAAAAGATCCGTTTAAAATTTAAAGATTCAAGCATCTCACAACATTTGTTTAAAAAGTGCAATTCCGATACTCCATTTTCTTTCTCTTTCTTCCTTTATATAGTAGCTTAAGTTTTATACCAAATGTTTTAATTAGGAAAGTAATAAAAAATAAATTCGAAAAGCGTAAAATTAATAAGGCAAATCTAAAGAATAAAACCAAGTATTCTTAATAGGGAAAGAATAAAACTAAGCCATAAACTTAATAAAGCAAATCTAAAGTATAAATACTCAAAAAACTTGATGATCACATAAAATTAATTAGGAAAGTAACAAAAAGGATTTTATCATGAGCTATATTTTTATTATAATGTAGCCTTTTAATAGGAAAGTTAAAAAAAAATCCGCATAATCATAAAAAACATAAAACTTAGCTTCTTAATTAGGAAAGCATAAAGCTTAAACATTGTTTAAATGCATAAATTTAAATATGCATATAAATTAAAAGCATAAAACTTAATGGTTAATTGCAACTAATGATTGAAAACCCAAGTTCGCAAATTTTTTTATTATGCATTTGATTGCAATTTATTGTATTTTATGGATTTATCAATGACTTGTGTTGATTGGAGGCCTAGTAGTGGCCATTGATGTGGATGTTGATTTATAGAAGTGTTTCATTTTATTTGTATATATGTTAACAATTATGTGGATGGAATGGAATTTGATGATTCGAGGCCTATTAGTGGCCATTGATGTGGATATTGATTTATAGAATTTTTTTTTATTTGGAAATTTTGATTTATTAGTTTTTAAGGAGAAATACTGTTGAATTTTTTCCTTGAAAATATCCTAATGAACTATAATCAACCTAATTAACATAAATACAAGTACCTTAGTTGCACATTTGATGTCTTTCTTAATTTGGATGGAAGATATGACATTAAATTGTCCAAGTTGGATAGTTTAGAAATGTCTTTTAAGTGCAAAATGTACGAACACATATAATAGTTACATAAGCATCTTTTGGTTCATTTCAGTAGTATCTCTCATTTTTATGTTCTCCGTGTTCACAGTGAAATGGAGATGTTTCACTTCGTGGACTTGGAGAATTGGGGCGAAATGTTGCAAAATTTCATTAGATGCTTATGAAAACTATTGTATGTGTCCGTACTATATACTTATATTGTATTTCTAAATGATTTAGGTTCCCATCCAAATTTTTATGGCTCATAATACACCTTTGTCATCGTAATAAAATAAAAAAAAGTAGCTTCTGATAACTAAACAGGACAAAATGGCTGCTGATCTAATGTGGATGTACCATTACGAGGATCTTCAAGCTTCATTTGGAGAAAGATGGCTGGTGTTGGGAGGTTTATTAGTAGAGGTGAGACAGTTCTAATGGTAAGAACTTCTGGTAAATGTTTGTGCTTCAAAAATTAATTAAACTTAATGATTATGAAATCTCACATGAAAATGCTTCTGTTTTTATTTATTGAATAAGGAGTTCACATGGGAGTCAGATGTGACAGAGGCCATGTTTAAGAAAGCTTGGGAGACGCAGTTAGTGGATCGTTACTCGGACTTCTTGTACAAGATGCGCAGTACAGGAAAGAAGCAGAGGTGTGTTTCGGAAAAGGTTTAGGCTAGTTGGCAACATGCTTGGTCCAATTTTGAGAATGTGAGGAAATGCGAGATTATGTCTCGTAATAGTCTCAATGAGATGAGTGGTGAGGGAGCTGGTCCATCTCGACACACCGATGGTTCCATTTCAGCAGCTGAGATTACTAAGAAATTGGTAAGAAAAATCCACTTGGAGAATTTTATGTAGCTTCATTATTAAAGCTTTATTATTAAATGTATTTGAAAATGTTTTGCATTTTATGAAATGTATTACAGGTGAAGAAGTTGAACCGTCAGCCTACCTCCATGGAGGTCTTTACATTTACATATACAAAGGACTATGATAGGGTCACATTGATTGATAGGCGTGCCGAGCTTGTTAGAGTTAGCACAATTGAGTACTTATTTTCATCTGAATTTGAATATTTTTGCATTATTCTTATGCTGCTTGATACTATATTTATAAGGATAACTATACTACTGGAAAAGAGCAAGTTACTGCATCTCAGGCTTAGATTAGTGAGCAGCCTACGATCGATGAGTTGCAGCTTTATCTCGAGGCTACAGGAGATGAGAAGAAGAGAAAAGTGTACGGTATTGGTTCGCAAGCTGATATTTTTATACTTGCATGCATAGGGTATCGACGAGTAGAGCCACACCAGTTGAGCCTGAGGCACGTACTGAGGAGATCCAAGATTTACAGGCTCAACTTAAGGCACAGCAGCAATAAATAGCACAAATTATATTGCAGCAGCAGCTCCTCATGGATATGTATGCTCGAGACTGACCTACTGCACCGCTAGCTCCTTCTGCACCGACAGATCACTCTGATCCCCCGGCTTCTTCCACTATGCTCGCTTCTTAGAGTCCTATTACAGATCTTGCAAATCAGACCCCCCCCCAGACTTTTTTTTTATTGTCATGTTTATTTTGTATATATTACAGTAGAATTTGTACAATTTTCTTCGCACATTAATGATAATTTTATTTGATAATTTAGTATTTTTTTCATTACTGCGATTGCTTGTGTGAATTACTTAAATCAACATATATTGCCATTTTTTACTGGTGAAAAATTTTGGTTGTCAAAAACTTCAAATTTATTTTTTTTAATCCAAAAAGAAAATATTGACTACTGAGCGATAGAATAACGACAGATAACAATACTTTGAAAAGTAATTGGAGACAAAAATAGCGACCGATTGGCTACAACAATAGTGACAACTCAGCGACAGCTTAGCAACGGAATGTCAAATATTTAAAATAATATACAGCGACAGATTAGCTACAAATTTAGCGATCGACCTTAGCGACGGAATAGCAACCGTGTCATTTAGCGACCGAATAGCGACTGCTTTATCTTTAATGGAAGTGACTCAGCAATTGTGTTGGCAAACGTAGCGACCGCCTAACGGTCGCTAATTAGCGATGGACTTTAGATTTGGCCACTGTGAATTTAGCAACAAGAAATTGTGCGACTGATTACGGTGGTCGCCGTTCGTTCGATATATTTGTTTCAGCGATAAAAAAAAGAATTAGCGACCTATTCGTTGGTCGCTAAAGAGCATTTTTTTTATAGTGTAAAAGGCCTAGATTTTAAAAAGCCCCATATTTTAAAGTAAACCCTAGATTTTGAATCTAACTATACTAATTACCGTTCAGTTCGCCAGTTTTCACCCGACTTTAATTTGGTTTTCATTGGTTTACATTGATTTTTGAAGCTCCAATTTTTATTATCCAATCCAGACCAGATCATAGTTCACTTTCCAATTAAACCGATCAATCTGGCTAGTCCGATCCGATTTTCAGAATATTGCTAAAAAATAATAAATTAAAGCTATGTAATTTTAATGAAACTAAATATAAAGATAGGTGATTATTTGTATAGTTTAGCCGGTGAAACATTCATGTTGGTTAACCATGAATGTACAAATTCTATTCAACACTTCAAATGAAACAATAATACAATGTATAGGCAAAATATATATTTAGACCTTTGAATTTTTTTTTTTTTTTTTTTTTGTCAACATTGAGCTCTTCAATTTTATTTTTATTAAAATAAACTTTTATTTAACTTTAATTTAACGTGCTGAAATCATAAAATAACCTACTCTCGTGATTTAGTCATGATTTTAGCCCATTAGTCTCTATGACTCCCTTTAAGCCTCAAGAGTTCTGAGTCTGTCTCTAGGTCTAACCCTCAGGTTCAATAGATAGTTTTTCTAATCGTAGATTTCATCGCTCGATCCATCATCTATACATTTAAAATCATACAAATATGAGATTTATCATATTCAAAGGCATTAAGCTCACCAAAATTAAATCAAAATGTATAATCATTAATATAGGAAAATGTCATTTGCAAACATTTTGAACTACTTATACTAACACAATAGTAAAAGAGGTTCTAATATAATATATTGGAAAGCAACATGAGAGAAATTGATATATGTTGGAATTTTAGGGCCCATTAGTGTTGGATCAAGTTAGGATAACATCACACTCGTGCTTCAACATAGCTCTCCTCCACCACAATAGCTTCCATTTTTGTTTAGTGGCTTTAACATTGTAAGACCCTTCTTTTTTTTTTCTCTACTCGCCCAATGTGGGATTCTTTCCTCATTCCTATCTCAAAACTTTCGTGCAACTAGGTTGGACCTAGTTAAGGCCCAATTGCCGCTTGGCACTACATGGGGTGACCCATCTAACTCAAGTTCGACTCCTCTTGGCTTAGCCCTTCGGGTCTAGCGCTCCTTGACTAGCTTATGGGTCCACCTAAATCTGACTCAACTATCTTAGTTCACAGGTTTGGCTTGCTACGGCTCAACCTAGCATGCTTAAATGAGTCTTGGATCTATGGTGGTTTGGCCTTACCACTCTAATACTATGTTAGAATTTTGGGCCCATGAGTGTTGGATCAAGTTAGGATAGCATTGCACTTGGGCTTCAATATAGCACCTCCTTGTGGCTGTAATATTATAAGCCTATTCCCTTTTTTTTTACGTCTACTTGTCCAATGTGGGATTCTTTTACATATTTCATGTTTAAACAATGTTGCATATCAAAGCGCCAAAAACCCTTCAACTTCTCTGCTCGATGATTCTTCTTCTTTTTTTTTTTCCTTCTTCTTATTCTCTCCCTTTGAATAACATTAAAATTCTAATTTATGTTTTTCTAATAAGACTTGTTAAAAAATCTAGGTCTTGAAGCAATCCACTCTTTACAAGTTTACCGGATGGGGTTTAGGTCCTAAACCTTGACTTGAGAATCCAACCATTGATGATTTAAACTAGTGAGTTAGGGTTGAGTGTGATGATGATGAAAGGGTGATCCTGAGTGGAATTTTGAATGAAGAATTCATCCTCTCTCTCTATATATTTTTGTTGGGATTGAATTCTCTCAAGTCTAGATCCTCAACTTGAGAATCAAACAGTTGATGATTTATATCTGTAAGATAGGGTTGAGTGTGATGATGATGAAAGGTGCACCGAACGTTGATCTTGAGATAGCTAAAACTTGGATATAACTAGGTCATACTTACAAATTTTCTCCTGTGTTATTTTCTGTTGATACTTTTTACAATGGCTGAGTGTATAATTTCACCCTTAAACTTTGTTACTTTAATCTTGAAGTATCCTTAACTTTTACTTTAATTTATTAAAAACTTTAACTTATAAAACTAAACCCTTTAAATATTTAAACTTAGAAAATCATTTTATTGAACACTTCAACTGGTAAAATTAGATCCATTAAACACCTATTAAATAATTAAAAATGTGAAAATTATTATTCTAAAAGTTATGCTAGCTACACAATAAAACAATTTTTGCATATTAAAACTACAAAATCCAAAAAAATTACTATTGTTAGCATGGAAAGGTGTATAATATTATCAAAATTTGCAAGTTCAAGTGTACTATATAGGTCATACACAAAGTTCAAAGTGCAACCTAATATACTACTTCATTCTCAACTTTTCAGGTTGTTTTAATTTCACTCTAGAATTAGTTTTGTTCCACAGGTACTCCAATTATGATCTTTAGTAACAATTGTACCCTAACATAAAATTTATAAGTTAGATTTTTGAATATAAAAATATAAATGTAGGAACCATCAACCGGCCCTGGCCAAAACACACATCCCATTGATGGCTATCATCGTCGTCTCTAACTCCATGGGACTCTAAGCACCATTGCCCCTTCATCTTATTTTTTTCTCTCTCGATCTCTATCTCTCTAAATATGCAATAAATTCATATTCTTTATCTCGCATGTCTCGCCCGACCTTGTAGTTCCATTCTAGAATTTGCTTATTCAAGTATAACAAATAATTCAAGCAGCTTTGAAATGGGAAGAACTAAGAAGTTTTGAGAATCTTATTTATTTCTAAGAACAAAATCAGGAGTTTGGTTGTGTATAAACATGTGTTAGTGGTAATTTAGGAAAAGAATTTATCAATTTTAGTTATTATTTGTTGGGATTATAACTGATCTCGAATGGGGCCCGCGGAAAAATACCGGTGGTAAAAGTAAAATAAAATTACTATTGCCACATATATCTCCGATAATTAAATATTGAATATTGACAATCGAATCCACCAGAAATAATAATCACAGTAAAAATTAAATAATTACCGTAAATGCCAGATAAAAAATGAGAACACCGAGATTTACGTAGTTCACCCTTCAACTGTTATGGGCTACGTCCACGAGACAAAAACTCCGAATAATTCTTCTACTAAAAATAGTAGGTACAAAAAAGAGATTACAAAAATAGTGGCACTCTAAGTGTTTCCCAAAAACACCCCAATAATTTCCTCACTATTTTCTCTCTTTCCCAATTTTAGGAACCCTTTCCTAAAATTTTATACACTTTTTTTATATTTCTATTCTATTTGTTTTTGTATATTTGAGAGGGATTCACTACCTCTATTTGTAGGAGAGGTTTGAGAGAGGATTTGAGAGAGCCGTGCATTACCAATGCACGGCACTCCGTTTTGTCAAATGGCATGCCAACCTTTGAAAAAAAAAAATCAAAAACGTGTTTTTGATTCCTCTTTTTTTTTTTTTTCTTTTCAAACTTGTGTGGGTCCCACTTGTCGGAGGGACCCCACAATAATTCTCCCCCTCCCGACTATATGGTGGGACTCTCCATTCCTGCTGCTTTCACACACAGTTCGAATTTCTCCTTCGGAACGACCTTTGTCAATATATCTGCAGCATTTCTGTCTGTGTGGATTTTTCGCAACTGAAACTGCTTCTCTTCAATGGCAAGTCTAAGCCAATGATATCTAACATCAATGTGTTTCGTTCGTGCATGATACATAGTATTTTTGCTCAAGTCTAATGCACTTTGACTATCACAATAAACTATATATTCTTCCTACTGCACTCCCAATTCTTGAAAGAATCGCTTTAACCAAAGCATTTCCTTTCCTGCTTCCGTTGCTGCAACGTACTCTGCTTCAGTCGTTGATAACAAAACACATTTCTGTAATCTTGACTGCCATGAAATAGCTCCCCCTGAGAATGTAAATAGGTATCCTGATGTAGATTTTCTTTCATCAAGATCACCGGCCATATCTGCATCTGTGTAACCAACAAGTGCAGACTTTTCACCTCCAAAAGTTAAACATAACTTTGAAGTTCCTCTCAGGTATCTGAAGATCCACTTTACTGCTTCCCAATGTGTCTTCTGGGGATTTGTCAGAAATCGGCTCACAATGCCAACTGCATGAGCGATATCTGGTCTCGTACACACCATTGCGTACATCAAACTTCCGACCACTGAAGAATATGGAACATTTAACATATCTCCTTTTTCTTTCTCTGTTGATGGGTAGGATTTCTTACTCAACTTTAAGTGAGCGGCAAGCGGAGTGCTAACTGGTTTAGCATTTTTCATATTGAACCTCTCTAGAACCCGTTCAATATATTTTTTCTACGATAACCATAACCTGCAAGACTTTCTGTCTCGAATAATCTCCATTCCGAGAATTCGCCTTGCCGATCCCAAATCCTTCATGTCAAATGCTTTTGACAAATCACTCTTTAACTTGCTAATCATGTTTGCATCTGGTCCAACAATTAGCATATCATCAATATATAAGAGAAGGATGATAAATTTACCATCAGGGAATTTCTAGACATATACACAAGGATCTGCATCTGTTCTTTTGTATCCTTGATTCACCATGAAAGAATCAAACTTTTTATACCATTGTCGCGGCGCTTGTTTCAACCCGTACAAGCTCTTCTTCAGGCGACAAACCATGTCCTCTTTTCCCTTGACCTTGAAACCTTCTAGTTGTTCCATATAGATTTCTTCCTCTAGATCCCAATGCAAGAATGCGGTCTTTACATCAAGCTACTCTAACTCAAGATTCAAACTGGCTACTAGTCCTAGCACAACTCGAATAGAACTCATTTTCACAACTGGTGAAAAAATCTCATCAAAGTCAATACCTTTATTTTGAGTAAAGCCTTTGACGACCAATCGAGCTTTGTATCTCACTAGGTTACCATAATCTTTCTTCAGTTTGTACACCCATTTGTTCTTGAGTGTTCTCTTCCCTTTTGGAAGTTTCACCAGCTCATACGTGTCATTCTTTTTCAAAGAATTCATCTCCTTTTGCATGGCCTTTGTCCAACAATCTCTGTCTTTGCAAGATTGCACATCATGGAAGCTCTCTGGCTCCCCCTCATCAGTAATCAAAATGTAATCAGAACTAGGGTACCTTGTAGATGGTTGGCGTTCTCTAGTTGACCTTCTTAACTGAGGTTCAACTCCTTCTGGTGGAATGGGGTTCTCTGGCTCCCCCTGCTCAACACCCTCTGCATCACTGTTATCATCTACAATTGTCTCTTGATCCCCTAAGACTGGCTCTTCTTCTTCTTCTTGTTCTGATTCTGGCATTCCTCCTCCTGTGGCATCATCTGTAGGAATGCTTCCTGGTGTAATATCAATAACACCATCACTTGTGGATTCTTCACAAGTTGTATCTGCCACGATCTCATTCTCGTGGAATACTACGTCTCGGCTCCGGACAACTTTCTTTTTCATTAGGTCCCATAACCTATAGCCAAACTCTTCATCTCCATAACCAACAAAAGTGCAAGGAACTGACTTGTCATCAAGCTTTGATCTCTGCTCCTTTGGATCATGCATAAATGCCTTGCAGCCAAATACCCTCAGATGAGAGTATGAAATATTTCTACCTGTCCAGACCTTCTCCGGGATATCAAAATCCAGAGGTGCTGAAGGTAGTCGGTTGATTAGGTAGACAGCAGTATTGACAGCTTCTCCCCAAAATGGCTTAGGTAAGTTGGCCATTTTGAGCATGGATCTGACTCTTTCAATAATGGTGCGATTCATCCGTTCAGCAACGCCGTTGTGTTGAGGCGTACCAGGAACTGTCTTTTCAAGCCTGATACCGTGCTGACTACAGTAATCTCTAAACTCCTTAGAGATATACTCACCACCATTATCCGTGCGCAAACACTTCAATGCCACTCCACTCTCCCTTTCCACCACCGCATGGAATTGCTAAAAGTGCTTGAATACTTGGTCTTTTGTGCGCAACAAATATATCCATGTTTTTCGCGAGAAATCATCAATGAAGGTAAGAAAATACATACTTCCTCCAAGTGATTCTACTTCCATGGGACCACATACATCAGAGTTTACCAACTCCAACATGTTGTCTCTCCTTCTAGAGCTTTTCAAAAATGAGACACGATGTTGCTTCCCAAATAAACAATAATCACAAGGGTTTATTTTACCTTTGGCTAATGGTATGAGGGACTTCTTAGCCAACATATTCAACCCTTTCTCACTAACGTGCGCCAGCCGCCTATGCCACAAATTTGGTGAAGCATCATCTGCAACTGTATTCAGTTGTCCCGCACATATTATTGCATGCGTCTTATATAGCGAGCAACATAATTTTCCTCTCGCCACCACCAAAGATCCTTTGGTGAGTTTCCAATTACCGCCACCTGTATGATGGTGATACCCTTCCTTGTCCAGTACACTCATAGACAACAGGTTCAACCGAAGATCGGGAATATGTCTCACATTTTTAAGTGTTAATGTGCACCCGACACTTGTCTTTATGCAGATATCACCGATTCCCACCACTTGCGAGACACTATTGTTTCCCATTTTAATAGTGCCAAAATCTCCTGCTTTATAAGTGGAAAAGTATTCCCTTTTTGGAACACAGTGGTATGAAGCACCGGAGTCTACTATCCACTTAGTATCTGCATCTCCAACATGACAGCAATCTGCATCATGAGTGACTAAGGTCACCTCACCATCTTCTCCTGAGACTGTAGCAGATGTATTTCTGTCATTCTCCTGTCTTCGGTCTGCATTATCCTATTTGAGTAAACGACAATTTCTTTTGAGATGACCCTCCTTACCGCAATGGTAACACTTTCTCATCTCTCTGGACTTGGATCTACCACCTGACTTTACATGCCTTGGACCTCTACTCTTGCTCTGGCCCCTATTCTCTGTGACAAGGGCTTGAGAACTAGTACTGGCAACATCTCTTCTTCTTAGTTCTTCATTAAGTAGTCTATTCTTTACCATAGACATCGTTACCACACCATTTGGAGTTGAGTTACTTAATGACACCACAAGAATATCCCAGCTATCCGGTAGAGATCCCAACAGTAGGCACGCTTGCATCTCGTCTTCTAAGGACATACCGCTAACTGCTAACTCAGTTACGAGTCCTTTAAAATCGTTCAGGTGTTGTGTAATTGATCGTCCCTCTGACAGCTTCAAGTTCATGACTTTACGCATTATGAAGACTTTTCCTTGAGCATTCGTAGCATCGTACATATTCTCTAATTTCTTCCAGAGAACTTGGGGATCTTTTTCATTTCTCACATGGTTGTACAGGCTAGCACCTCTCCATTGGCGTATTGTACCCAATGTCTACTTTTTTAATTTCTCCCACTGCCATTCTTTCATTTCTTCCGGCTTTGCACTGTCACCTTCAATTGGATCGTACATATCTTTACAATTGAGGTAGTCCTCCATTCTGGATTTCCACATTGAATAATTCGAATCTGTCAATTTGATCATTGCCCCGTCGTTAGCCATGTCGAATTCTGAATCTGACAAAATTTTACTATTCACGAAATTCACTATTTACGTGAATAGTAACTTTGTGGAAATTGACAGAATTTACCAACCAAAGGCTCTAATACCAGTTGTTGGGATTATAACTGATCTCGAATGGGGCCCGCGGAAAAATACCGGTGGTAAAAGTAAAATAAAATTACTATTACCACATATGTCTCCAATAATTAAATATTGAATATTGACGATCGAATCCACCAGAAATAATAATCACGGTAAAAATTAAATAATTACCGTAAATGCCAGATAAAAAATAAGAACACCGAGATTTACGTGGTTCACCCTTCAACTGTTATGGGCTACGTCCACGGGACAAAAACTCCGAATAATTCTTCTACTAAAAATAGTAGGTACAAAAAATAGATTACAAAAATAGTGGTACTCTAAGTGTTTTCCAAAAACACTCCAATAATTTCCTCACTATTTTCTCTCTTTCCCAATTTTAGGAACCCTTTCCTAAAATTTTATACACTTTTTGTATATTTCTATTCTATTTGTTTTTGTACATTGAAGAGGGATTCACTACCTCTATTTATAGGAGAGGTTTGAGAGAGGATTTGAGAGAGCCGTGCATTACCAATGCACGGCACTCCGTTTTGTCAAATTGCATGCCAACCTTTGAATGGTTGGCTACCAACCTTTGAAAAAAAAAAAAAAAAATCAAAAACGTGTTTTTGATTCCTCTTTTTTTTCTTTTTTCTTTTCAAACTTGTGTGGGTCCCACATGTCGAAGGGACCCACAACATTATTATGGTCATTGAAATGATACATTTGTATTTGTTGGACTATATTTACTGGATTTTTAAGATTATTTAAATATTTAATATAATTATAATTCTTGGTGGAATAATATTTACTCTTCTTGCTTCAAGTCTTTATTTACTTGGATCATTGCAACCTAAACATCACTATCATCGTTACAACAACAAAAATAAATCCAGCCTTCAATAACAGCTAAGTTGTTAAAAGTCAATGTAACAAAGGCTTCATCTATATCAGCAGTGATAAACATGGCCTCACAGTTGAGTTGTGCTTTACCAATTCAACGATACAGACCCTAGAACTTCAAAATTAATTACCCACCTAAGAGAGATACAAAACCCACAATAGGCAAAAACCATCTGAAGCTAGAAATATAAAGAGGAAGAAATTAATCGAGCAGAAGAAAAGAGATTGAGATGCACAAAGACAGAGATAGAAACTGCTATCGAGCGAAAGGAAAGTGATAAAAAGATATAGAGAGTGAGATGGGTGTAGTAGAGGAAAAGAAAATGACCTATATCGAGCAGAGTTAGGTCTTGGGTTAACGTAATGCAAGGCAGTTAGGTGGGTCCTGCGTTTATATTTTTATATTTAAAAATTTACCTTTAATTTTATTTTAGGGTGCAGTTGTCACTGAAGATCATAATTGGGGTGCCCGTAGAACAAAACTTGTTCTATAGTGAAATTACAACAAATGGAAAGGTTGAGAGCAAAATAGTATATTAGCCCTTTAAAGTGCCACAGGATTCAAGTTACAAAGTTCAAGAGTGAATTTATGAATTCGGCTTTTTTACGATACTAAAAATTGAAATAGGGATTTGAAATAACTTTTGTTGCATAATTGTTGCTCTTAATAAAAAAATAATTGAAATAATGTAGTAAAATGATTTTTCCTTACGAATTCAAATTATGTCAACACATCTTCAACCATTGTGTTTGAAAATTCAATTCAAATATAATTTGAGTTTTTACTATAATGAAGTTCATATCTTTCACATTTGATAGGAAATAAATATTATTTTGACGTACACATCACAATTTTAAATTACCTATATTTTATTTGTAAAGTTAATTCAGTACTAATAGTGAGAAGTACTTGGACCTCCAATTTGGTAGGCATTCCTTCGCTCTTGCTTTAGCTTTCTCTTAAGATAATTGCCCTTTATCTTTTGCAATTCACTTATTGCACTTTGCATTTCTATTCTTTCTCCTGGTTGTTCCATTGAACATGCAACTCCAATTTTTAGTATAGAGATGATGATGCCTTCCTCAATACTCTCTCTTCCCTCTTCAGATAGAATTCTTGGATCCACAATCTCCATTGCTCTATAAGACAAAGATCTCTCAACAAAAATACGAAGATTTAAATCATCTTGAAAAGTATCATCGGTTGGTCTCTTTCCTGTAAACATTTCCAATAATAAAATCCCAAAACTATATACATCTCCCTTTATTGATATCCTGCCACCCATTCCATAATCTGCAAATAGATATAGTATATTAATATAAGACACAACATCTAGCATGATGCATATATATATATATATAGTATAAACAATCTAGATAAAGCAAAAAAATGAATTACAATACTTATTAGCAAATTTGGCACATAATTTGCAGGTCACATCCCTTCTAACTAGTTGGTCATTTCATTAATTTTTTACTAGTTCCATAATATTTGTCACATTTGGAATTTCACGTCCTTTAAAGAAACCATTGAATTTGTCTAAGTTACAAAAAATTATTGAGTAAATTGACTATATTACCCTTAATTTAATATTAATTCTCTAAAATAACCATTAATTTGAAGTAATAATTATTGGTCATATATAACGGTAAACATGGAAAAAAATTTTATCACTTATTGAAACCACAAATATCATAGGTATTTTGGAACAATCTATTTTCTTAAATGTAACAAGCATTATGGAACGGAGGTAGTAGCTCTTTTTCTATTAGTCTACAAAATTTTTTTTAAAAAAAAGATTTATATTTTTTTTAAAAAAAAAATTAAATGTGACTAAATTTGCATTAGTTTTGTTGCATTCTTTGAACCATACTAGGTATTTGAAAGAGTATACCTGGAGCAACATAACCAATAGATCCTTTAATAGCTGTCGAACTGCTGCTTTGATACGGTTGAACCTCATCAGATATTGTGGAGATAATTTTAGCCAACCCAAAATCTCCAATATAAGCAGTCATTGCTTCATCCAAAAGAACATTGCTTGGCTTTAGGTCACCATGTATGATTGTTGATGAGCTTCCATTATGAAGATACTCTATTGCAGTAGCAATATCAATGGCGATGTTTAATCTATCTATTAATTTAAGATATCTTATTTCTCTTCCTTCTACATTCTCTTCATGCAACCATTTCTCCAAACTCCCATTGGCCATGAATTTATATATCAAAGCTTTAAAATCATTACCTTCGAAGTTAATGCTAGAACAGACACTCAGCAGCTTCAAAAGATTTCGATGCCTTACATTTCTAAGAGCTTGGCATTCTGACAGGAAACTGTTTGGAGCTCCTCTTCGTTGCAGATTTAACACTTTGATGGCCACTTCTATTCCTATCTGCTCAAGAAATCCTTTATAGACAGAGCCATAGCTACCAACACCAATTATATTTTCTACCGAGAATCCATTTGTTGCTTTGAAGAGTTCTGCATATGATATTCTCAGAAATTGGTATTGGAATGATGGTATAGAAAGAGTCATCTTTCGAGGATTTCTTTTGCAATACCAAATAATTAACAAACATATCAAAAAAGCCAGAAATACTCCCACAACCAAAGGGATTATTACTTTCACCACAAACGATACTTTATTCTTGGAGTTGGGGGGAGGACAAAAAGGCAACTTTAATTCAGTAATACCTCCACAGAGACCATTGTTTCCTTGTAGTGAAACTGCACTTGCATTTAGAAAGATTCCACGTTTTGGAACCTCTCCTTGGAGTTGGTTAAAAGATAAATTCAAGAACTTGAGCCCATCAAGCTTCATTAAAGAATTTGAGATTGATCCTGAAAAATTGTTGCGTGAAATATCTAGCTCTTTTAAACCTTGTAAAGCACCCAGTACCTCCGGTATCTCTCCCCCGAATGAATTCCCTTCAAGATGAAGTTGCTCTAAGCCTGAACACTTGCCAATAGTATTTGGAATAATACCAGATAATTTATTATCTGATAAATCCAATCGTGCAAGATTTTGGAGCAAACCAACTTCTGATGGAATAGAACCTGAAAGTGAATTAGCAGATAAATCGAGAGAAATTGAAAGGGAGGGAATGCCAATAACCTCTTTGGGTATAGAACCCGAGAGATTATTATGAACTAGCTCCAACTCAATCAAGTTACGACAATTGCCAAGACTTGGAGGTATACTTCCATGAAGATTGTTGAACCCCAAAAAGACACGACTCAACAAAGATAAATTTCTAATTGAAGATGGAATTGTCCCTGTAAATTTGTTGCTACCCAAATCCAACATTTCTAGTTGTTGAAATTTCCCAAAATCAGTAAGTAAAGGGCCAGAGAAGTAATTATCACCGAACAGAAAGAACCTCAGATTGATGAGGTTCTCAATACCCAAGGGAATGACATTATGTAACTGATTATCTGCCACAGATAGAAAATATAACTCTTTGGAGAGATTGGCTATGGAAATGGGCGCAGTCCCTTTTAGAAAATTTTTTCGAACATCAACGAGCTGTAAACTAGAGCAATTAGTTAGGGAATCAATGAAACTTAAGTCACCTTCCAGGTAATTAAAAGCAAAGTTTACAAATTGCAGAAATGGCAGCTTTCCAAAATCCTTGGGAACTAAACCAGAAAAACCATTATATTCGAAAGAAATCTGTTCAAGCGCAGAAGCATTTGACAATGAAATTGGTACAAGTCCAGTAAAACTGTTGACTGAAACTGCTAGGGAACTCAGCTTTGGAAGGGTAAAGCCTGTATCAGAAGGGATGCTGCCATTCAATTGATTATCATTCACTTCAAATATTTCAAGATTAGAGACGTTGAAGAGACCAGAAGGAATCTGACCAATTAGATTGTTTTCTGCAAAATTCAAAATCATCAAATTCCAGAGACGAGATATCTCCTCAGGAATCTTTCCGTGCAACCTATTTCTTAGCAGATAGATTTGCCAAAGAGATGAGAGATTTCCAATGGAAGGAGGAATGCTTCCTGTCAGGAAATTCTTGGCCAAGCCTAAAGCTTTAAGCTTTGGTAAAGAGCCAAGCTCCACAGGTATATTACCAACCAGCTTGTTGTCAATGAGATCAAGATTCATGAGTTTTGAACAATGGGATAAGTTGGTGGGTATATTACCTTGGAATGAATTGTTGCTAAAGTAAATACCTTGAGCGCGGCGTAGATTTCCAATCTGTTGTGGGATTTCACCATGGAAGCTGTTGTTTTCTAAATCAATAAGCCTGAGAAAGGAAAGATTTCCTATATGTGGCGATAGAGATCCTACCAGGCCTTGTGATCTCAAGTTCAAGGCTGCTACTCTGTCAGGATGCCTCCGACTACAAGAAACGCCATACCATTGGCAGAAATGTAGGGAATTATTCCAAGAACTGAAGATTTGAAATGGGTCTTGTTTTATGGCGAGTTTAAAAGATATTAAAGCAAGTCTGTCAGTTTCATTTTGAAAGCAAGTGATTGAATTGAAGAAGCACAAGCAACAGCACAAAAGAGCTGGGATGCCATAAACGGAGCAGCGCTTAAACGCCATAGCTACTTTAACAACATCAACAATAGTTTAGAATGTTAAGTTGTTTTGTTTCATTAATGGACTGTACATGAAAAATGGTCCACCAATTTTGCGAAAGATTTAGAAATTTTGTGAAGTAAATTGGTTGACAAGAAATAGAAGTCCAACGTAAATTGAGAACTAGAAGAAAAAGACATATTTAAGTATTTTTATTTCCTTTTATATAAAAATGAAAATCAAATAGTATGATTTTTCTATAAACCATGAGTTTGATAAATGCATTATAATTCATTAATAAGACGAAGAACAAACTCATTTAACTATTGAATCAAATATTATGAGTAATTGAGTTAATGTTAAATCTTATTTCCTTCTTATTGTGGCTCTTTGGTTAAATTGGGTGGGTAGCAACTAACAAAATAAAATATGTCAGCTTCTGTCTTGACAATCCATTGCTCTAACCAATTGATCTACCATTTCAAGCGTATGCATATCTATTTAATTAGTTTAAATTTTTGGATTAAATAATTTTATCAAACGGCAATTTTTAAAAGAAAAATATAATGAAAATTAAATAAAATTTTGAATACAATAATTTTAATGTAAAACATCGTGTTTCCTACTCCCTTCATCTCATAATTTTTGTCTTGGTTTAAATCGCACATAGATTAAGAAAATTTAGTTAATCTAGTTAAACTATAATTTTTGCTTTGTTGTTTCCTAATATTACATCCGTTCCTAAATACTTGACATATTTAGAATGTCCCTTAAGAAAATCATTAAATTTATTTAAGTCATAATTAATTATTGAGTAAATTGACTATATTACCCTCAATTTAATATGTCCAAACACCAAAATTTTGAGGAATTTACAATAATTATTGGTCATATACAAAGACTAAACACACATATATATATATATATATATATATATATATATATATTATTTCTTAAAACCACAAATGTGACAAGTATTTTATATTTCTAAAATATGACAAGTATTTAGTGGTGGGCTCCACTCTTCACTTGCTAATTCGGACGATGAAATAGAAAAACCATTAGAGACGACTTGACTATCGTTATCAGAGACGACTTGACTATCATTTTCAGTACTGTAGCTATAGACTTCGTATGTTATGTACATTTTTCTACGCCTATAGTCAAATCTAAAACAAAAAAAATCAACAAAAAAACAAGCGTTGGAAAGGGGTTTTGAACTTATATCTGTTGCCAGATCATACATAAATTTATTACTAGGTTATACTTTGATGTACTACACTTTATAAATACTTGGCATTACTCCTATTATAATTTAGTATCCAAAATACACATGTATAAATTTATAATCTCAAAATAAATTAACCAGATTTATTCTTGTTGATCTCTAATTAAGAAATCTAATCGAAGATAACTATGAACAAGTATCTGCAGAACAAGTCTTCTTACCTTAGTTTTAGTTTGAGGTTACTGTTATTTATTAGCAGCAGCTCATACCTCCTATTTTCTATTCTCTCTTTCACTTCATCTTTTTTTGTTTTTGATCTTCTTTTGCTTTAATAAACTTAGATCTGTTTTTCTTATAACAGATCTGTCTTTTTGTTTTTGTTATTAATTATTGGTTTGTTTCCATATACAAGGGTTATATTTATAACTAGCCCATGCTTGTGCTATGCTCAAAATTAATAAATATAAATATTTAATATTTAATATTTAATCTTAATTTTAACATTCACTTTTATTAAAATTATTTTTTAATATTCATGTAACTTATTTGTAAATAAATAATTTTAAAACTTATAATATTCAAACTTATGATATTAAATATTTTTTATTTTAAATGATAAGAACATCGTGTGATAAAAATAATAAATGACAGCCAATAATTACTATGATAAAAATACTGTAAAGAGAATTAATTATAAATATTAATTATAATATACATGACAATAAATAAAAGAGGATGAATGTCAAGTCTAAATTTAGAGTGCCAAGTGGAAGCCTATAATTTCTAGAAAAAATATGCTTGCTTTATAGCATATATATTACCTTTATTTCATAATACTTGTTATATTTGGAATTTTATGTCTCTTGAGAAAATCATTAAATTTATCTAAATTACAATAAATTATTAAGTAGATTGACTATATTACCCTTAGTTTACTATTAACTCTCTAAGAAAACTATTAAATTGAAATAGTAATTATTTATCATATACAAAGAGTAAATATGGAAAAAATGATTTATTACTCTTTCAAATCACTAATGTGACAAGTATTTTGGAACAAACTATATTCTCAAATGTGACAGTATTATGGAACGGAGATAGTATATGATTTTTCTACTACATTTAATTTTCATTTGATACTTTTTGCAATACTAGAAATTGCAGTAAAAAAAAAAAAAATACTTGAGATACAAACGAGATTCTGAAGTAACTTTTTTGCACAATTGCTGGCTATTAGTACAAAGTAATTAAAAAATTACATAAAAATGATATTTTGTTGCTTAATTCAAGTTTTTTTTTTAAAAAAGGAAAATCCACTTGCTTCTAGAAAATAACTTACCTTTGGAAAATATTTTCCCTTCAAAAATATTTTTCAAACGACTTATTTTCCATTATTTGGTTGCAACAGTGAAAATTAATTAAAAAAATATAAAAACCTTTAACTCATAGGACCATAAAAATATTTATAATAATAAAAATTTCATTTAAAAATTTTATTAAATATGAGAAAAAATTTTAATTATAATTTAAAATATTTTAGTTCATAGAGAAATAAAAAAAATATATTCTTTTTTCTTTATATTTGTATGATTTGATTGACATATTTTTAGAAATAAATTTTAAAATAGAATACACATAATATTTTATTTAGGAGAGACACAAAAAATAAAAAAAATATATAGTTTTTATTAATATTTTTTCTTTATGCTTATAAAATTTGATTGGATATATTTTTTAAAAAATAAATTTTCAAATAGAATACACATAATTAAACCTTTGAAAATTTAAATTTTTACTTTTTAAAATTTATTTTAAATAAAATGAAGAGTGCCTAAGATTCGCGAACGGTTTAGAATTTTAATTAATATAATATTTTATTGATATATTTATATATCTATATACATTGAAACTTTTTTAATATATGAGTTTTGAAAAGTATTTTATTCTTAATAATAATTTTTTTTTATTTTTAAATTTATAACTATTATCATTTTAATTTAGTAAGAGAATTTTGTACCTCCTTTGCAATAAATAAATGGCCTTTTGATGATTAAGCATTTTTTATTTTTTTTCTTATATCCTAAATCTGTTTGACTTGAAAGAAAATAGTGTTTAAAAATTTTTTAAAAAAATAGAACTATATGTTTCTATTTTGGCTCACTTTTTTGGGTTTTAAGAAGTTGTATCTATGTGCATATATTCCTTTCTTTAATACACTGGTGAGTAACACTATTACTTTAGTCAAAATGATTAACATTATCAATTCAGTTTGAGACTGAATTACAAACATAAGGAGTAGCATTACAAATAGTTTGTACGGCAAAATGTAATACAATCAAACACTTGTATTTTTTTTAATCTAACAAAAACTTATGTTTTAATATTATATAGATAAAAAAAACTTAAAACAGTACAAAAATGAGTATATAACGAGCATAGTTAACATGCAATGTACGTTATAAAAAGAGACTAGTACTATATATAAATGTGGGATAGGGGAAAATAATAGAATTTTTGATATTGTCTTTAACGAAATTTGGAACATCCTAAAACAGCCTTAATTGTAGCCAATTTGAAAATTACATTTTATACCAATGAGTGTTTAGATCAGTAATTCAGCACTCTTCTCTCTTAAATGAGATCAATGGTTCGATCATCATGGATGAAACAAATATTCACTAGGAGCAATTTACCCTTTCTTGGACCAACCCGATGTGAGGAAGATTTAGTTTTAACCCAGTGGGTTCAGGATACCTGTGGTTAAGATTAAAAAAAAAAGAAAATTTACATTTTATTATTTGATTATTTCTAAAAATATCTTTTAAATAAATATATATAGATAATAAAAAAGAAAAAAGTATACTCTCTTTTTTCTGTATGGTTGTAGGAAAATTGAAGGTTTATTTGGCGAGTGTAGAAAGTTTCTTTTATGTAATCTTTTTATTAATTAATTAATTAATTTATTTATTTATTTTAAATTTGCAACTTAGAAAAATAAAGAAATAAAATTAGATCCTAGCATTATTTGCTTTGTAATTTTCATTTATTAACTTGGCTATATATATATTGTCTATCAACAACAAATTTTATTAAATTATAGCATTTTCAATTAAAGGAGTTGATTTTTGAAATTCAAATTGATGACTTTTTAATATAATTTGTTTCTTATTATATATTGAGTTCCAAAAAGAGTTCTATTCTTAATAATAATTTTTTATTTTTTATTTTTTTTTCATTACTGAATTAATTTATAACTACTATCACTTTAATTTAGTAAGAGAATTATATGTTAAAAGCTTCAATTCTTTAATGGAAGAAAAAGAAATTGGTAATCTTGAGGTAAATTTCAATCTAAAATTCTTATGGTCTTCTTTTATTCCAGTGAAAATCTCTATTTTTATTTGGAAATGCTTTTTAAATAAGATCCCTTATAGATTAAATTTGCTTAATAGAAATATTATTCAAAATGTTGAGGCTAGTGCTTGTCCTTTGTGCAATAATGAGATCGAGTCTATTGATGATTGTCTTCTTACATGTTACTTTGTAAGAGAGATTTGGATTATGATTTTGAACTGGTGGGAAATTTTGGGTGTTCTTCTTTTAGTCTTGTTAGCTTCACTACTAGAAAAAATGTTATTAGAGACAGAAAAATTTGTCTCTAACATAGAATAGACAGTATCTAAAATGGTATTACAGACGGAAATGTGGGTCCCTAAATTCGTTGCAAATAACCTTGTATCTAAATTTTAGTGACGGCTATAAATTTGTGTCTAAATTTAGATTTGACCTTATCCATCTCCAACTTGTATAATCTATTTCTAAATTATTAATTTTTTTTATTTTGTTTCAAAATTTATCAATAGAGACGGCATATCTATCTCTAATTAGTACTGAAATATATTGGAAACGGATTTATGGTCTTTAAATTTATTTTTAACTGTAAATTAGAAACAAAATTTTCGTATCCAAATTATTACTAAAATTTATTAGAAACAGAATTAAAGGTCTCTAAATTGTGTTTCTAACCGTTAATCAGAGACGAAAATTTTGTATCTAGATATTTTTATCAAGTAATGATAATTATTTAGTAACAAAAATTTTTGTTTCCAAATAGTTACTAAAATATATTAGAAACGAAATTGCGGTCTCTAAATGTGTTTCTAACCGTAAATCAGAAGTGAAACTTTCGTATCCAAATTGTTACTAAAAAATATATTAGAAAGGGATTTAGAGTCTCTAAATTTGTTTCTAACTATAAATTAGAGATGAAACTTTTGTATCTAGATATTCTTATCTAAGTAATGACAATTATTTAGTAACAAAATTTTTGTTTTCAAATAGTTAATAAAATAGATTAGAAATGAATTTAGAGTATCTAAATTTGCTTCTAACCATAAATTAGAGTCAAAACTTGTATCTAATTTTTTTGTCAAGTAATGATAATTATTTAGTAATTTTTTGTTTTCAAATTGTTACTAAAATATATTAGACATATATTTAGGGTCTCTAAATTTATTTCTAACCATAAATTAGAGACGAAACTTTCGTATGTAAATTTTCTGATCGAATAAAGGTGATTATTTTTATTTAATAGAGCTATAATCTGTGATCATTGAATAAAATCATTATCGAATGCTAAGAATCATATTAACTGCAAGAGTAGTTAAATATTCATCATTATAAATGCATTTCGCAAAGTCAAAACCACTAAAATATCACAAAAACCAAAACTATAATTCCAATTAAAGTTCTAAACATTCATGTCTCCAAAGCATTGCTGAAAAACAAATGCTAGTCAATTCAAGAATAAGAAATTGAAATCACATTCATGTCTTCAAAATATTGCAAAAAAAAAAAAAAAAAAAAAAAAAAATGCTACTCAAGTCATGAATAAGAAATTAAAATCTATCTCATTTACCGCGAATGCTATTCAATAGCTGTTGTTGAAATGCCTCGTTCTCCAAACTAGCTAAGAACTATTTTTGGACTTGATTTTTATGTTCTCAGTCAACTTTTCTTCAACCTCTGCACATACTTGTTCGGCATTTCGGCAATCTTTTTTTCTAGCTCTTGGTCTAGCTTATCCTGATCATAGAGAGCCTTACGGGGTGAACTTTGTGATCCAATATAATGAAGGCTTGAACTACCAACAAGAAAAAATTCAGATCCTAATCCACAGATTCTTCCTTTCTTTAGACCAGCAACCACTTCTGTTCAAACAGAAAGTTCAAGTTCATCCATAGGTTGTGATGCTTGTTGATTATTGGAATCAGCCCCTCCATTTGTTACTTCAGCCACTTTTTCATTCAACTTTTCTCTAAAAGAATTCTAAAAGAAAAATGAAAAATTCTCATTAGAACCTGGAATGTAAATTGTTCAAGCAATAAAATCATTTTTATAAGAATTTCCATTTCAAAAACTATGCAAGCAATAGACTCATATAAAATTTTCTAGGCCAACAATTCATCTAGATTTAACCAGACTAGAGATAAATCTATGATCTATCAAATTTTCAAATAAACAGATGATAAACAAGGAAGGAAACTCCATTTATTGCAACCAATGATCCATCTTTATCAATTTCCCAACTTAAAAAAAAGTGAAAAACCAAATTCCAAAATTAGAAACAGAGAAATTTTGATCCAAACCCATCCATTCCTTAAAATTATATTATATATATACTAAAAGCAAAACTGAAAACACTGTTCACGTAACAATGTTATATTAATAAATATAACATTTGACATAGAACTTTGACAAGTTCATATTAATAAATATTTTCACAATCCATACTATTAGTGTAATTGTTAGTTTCAACATCACCAAATCATCATAAAGTATCATTAGGTATACTTAAGTATAATCGCATTCAAGAAAATTCAAGAAATTGGTTCATAGTTCACATCTGGCTAACTATATTTGTTTATCTGCTCTGCTAGTGCCTTAGTTACTACCTTGTAACTTTTTGATGGTATTCCTTGTTGGGATCATTCTCCTATAAGATATAATTTTCTTATTGCACTTAATGTACCAATTTACTTGAAGGCATCTAGTTCTCATCTTCCAGGAATAAGGTATTTATAACTATTTTGCATAACCAATGCCAAAGAACTCAATATCTATAGCATCAGTTCATGTTATTAAAAAAAAGTGAATTTTCATTACTTTTGCTTAAATAGTTCAAGTCAATAGCATGCTTTCCTTTACTCGTAAAAAGCCATGGACAAAATCTTAATGTTAGACCACATGAATAAGAATTTACCAATCCAGCAACAAAAATTCAAATAAACCAATCTAATAAAAACTATATATATTATACAATGTTAAATTCATTTTTGTAATGTAATCAAAGCCAAAGCATTAATACTTACCCGCACAGTCTCCAATTTCTTATCAACAAAGGTCTTGGTCTTCTTATTCATGTGGGTCTTTTCATATAATTTTGAGACACTAAGTCACTTCCCAGTGGTGTCTTTCTACAAAAACATATAAACAACGGTTTAATAAGTAATTAATTAATTTAAGATGTAAAAAATATATAAGAAAGTAAACTCATTACATGTCTTCTGCTGTATTCAGTAGCTGACACTGAACCTGAAGTATACTTAGATGGGCCAAATCCATCATTACTACTCATTCTGTTTTTAGACTTTATAGTAGAAATAATCTGGTAAGCTGGAGTGCTCCAATAGCTTTGAAGGCTTTCCCAGTGTTCCCTGGTAATCCAATTGGGAGGAATTTTCTTTTGCTTAAATGTCTCCCTAGCTTTGGAGAGGCTGCTCTTCAATCTATCTTTTTCAATAATCTCAAAATTCTTTCTAATAGCACTATCGTATCGCTGTGATGGGAAGTAACACAAAATCTGATCTCACAACAAAAACTTCCCCACTTGAATGAATCTATTAGGAGTAACAATGAGCAACAAATTCAAGCAACACAAGCTGTCCCGAATCATACACAATCAAAAATAACATTCACCACATGAACACAAATCTTTTTACGTGGAAAACTCCTCCGGTGTGAAGGATAAAAACCACGGGACCTCTCCTCCGGTCCAAGGAAATAAAGTTCACTATCACAAATATTGTCTTACAACTTACAGCAAGCTACAACCATCAAAATATGTAGCTATACCACAAACAACCACAAATAAATGTGTGGGAACACAATAGAGTGATCACAAAACACAGCTGCTGTTCTCAATACATTTAAAAATGTTCTACTCATCCAAAAATTAAACTGATCAGCCAGAATCAAGAGTTGGATATTAGGAACAAGCTCACCAAAAATTAGCTCAATCCGACAAAGGATGACTGCCGAAAACGCTGAAGAAGATGAAGCTATGCAGAGCTAGAAGCAGAACAGGACAGCTTCGGATTCAGACCCAGAACTCAATCTCTGAAACACCAAATCAAAATCCCTACGGTGAGAATCAAGAACAGAGAGCAAAGAACAACATATCCAAAAATCACAACGATCCAACGGTTGAAACTCCAGGAATCTCCAGAACACGGTGGCTGGTGCTGGATGGGGCTGTGCAGAAAAACCCTCTCCTCTCCTCTGTTTTTCTCACACGATTTCTAGTTGTGTGTCGATCAAATGAGAGCCAAAAAATATTAGGAATATGGCTGTTAGTTGAGGGGCATAATTGTAAAACAATAATTAGTTAGTGGACTTCAAAATATGGGCTTTTACCACATAGGAAGGGAACCCAAACCCAACAATTCTCCCCCTTCCCGACTATGTGGAAGAGGTGCCCAAACCGGCACTCAAACGGCATATTTCAAACTTCATTCTTGGTAGAGACTTTGTGCACATATCAGCACCATTATCATCCGTATGAATCTTCTCAAGCTCAATTGACTTAGAATCCAAAACATCACGGATCCAATGATATCTCACATCAATATGTTTAGATCTACCATGAAAAGTTGGATTCTTACCAAGATGAATAGCACTCTGGCTATCGCAAAATAAAACATACCTTTCCTGAGTAAAGCCAAGCTCATTCACAAATTGTTTCATCCATAGCAACTCCTTGCATGCTTCAGTAGCTGCAATGAACTCAGCCTCTGTAGTAGATAAAGCAATACATTTTTGCAACCTGGATTGCCATGCCACAGCTCCCCCTGCAAATGTAATCAAGTACCCAGAAGTAGACTTTCTAGAATCAATATCCCCAGCCATATCAGAATCAGTGTAACCACAAAGCATAAGCTTTTCAGACCCAAAACACAACTTCAAACCTGAAGTACCACGGAGATATCTCAATATCCATTTAACTGCATTCCAATGCTCCTTACCTGGATTAGAAAGAAATCTACTAACTGTACCAACTGCATGAGCTATATCTAGTTTAGTACAAACCATAGCATACATCAAACTTCCTACTGCAGATGCATAAGGAACCTTTTGCATGAATTCTTTCTCTTGCTCATTGGAAGGAGACTGCTTCACACTCAATCTAATAGATGTAGGGAGAGGTGTACTTACAGCCTTAGCCTTAGCCATATTGAACCGTTGTAGTACCTTCTCAATATACTTCTCTTGTGAAAGCCATAATTTCTTGCATCTTCTGTCACGAATGACCTTTATGCCAAGAATCTGCTTTGCCGGGCCTAAATCCTTCATAGAAAAAGACTTGCTCAAGTCTTTCTTCAAATTCATAATTCTGGAGGAGTTAGGACCTACAATAAGCATATCATCAACATACAACAGCAAAATGATAAAGTCATTGTCAGAAAAACTTTGCACAAAAACACAATGATCAGAAGTAGTCTTTTTGTAGCCTTGCTGAACCATAACAGACTCAAACTTCTTATACCACTGCCTTGGTGCTTGTTTTAAACCATACAAGCTCTTTTTCAACTTGCAAACATAATTTTCTTTGCCCTTCACCACAAAACCTTCAGGCTGCTCCATATAAATTTCCTCTTCTAAGTCACCATGAAGAAATGCAGTTTTCACATCCATCTGCTCAATCTCTAAATCAAGTGTAGCAGCTAAACCCAAGATAACCCTGATGGAAGACATCTTAACCACTGGTGAGAAAATTTCTTCAAAATCAATCCCCTTTCTCTGACTAAAGCCCTTGACAACTAATCTCGCTTTATACCGAGGGGATGATGAATTCTCTTCATGCTTCACCTTATAGATCCACCTATTCTTCAAGGCTTTTCTATCTTTAGGAAGCTTCACCAGTTCAAAAGTATCATTGTCATATAAGGATTGCATTTCATCTTTCATAGCAATAATCCATTTTGTCTTTTCCTCACTCTCAACAGCTTCTTGGTAGCATTCTGGCTCATCTGCATCTGTCAACAATACATACTCATTAGGAGAATACCTTGTAGATGGAATATGATTTCTGGTAGACCTTCTGACTGGAGCCACTTGTTGTCCCTCAAGTGTCTCATACTGATCATCAGTTGCATCATCTATAGGAATATCAACCTCATCTGCCTCTTCAGTATTATCCTGAAGATCAACCTGATTTCTAACATCAACTGCAGCAGGTGTTGAAGCTGACGGAACTGGATCTACATCAACCAAGCTGTTATTTTGAGGTTTTGGTTTCTTCACTTTGCCAATATCTTCAATAGTCTGATTTTCAATAAAGACCACATCACGGCTTCTATAAACTTTCTTCTCAATAGGATCATAACACCTATAGCCAAACTCATCTTGACCGTAGCCAATGAAGATACACTGTCTTATCTTGGCATCTAGCTTGGACCTTTCATCTTTAGGAACATGAACAAAACATTTGCACCCAAATACCCGTAGATGATCATATGAAGGCTTCTTACCATACCAAAATCTATCAGGAACATCATTATTCAAAGGAACGGTAGGAGTAAGATTGATGACATGTGCAACTGCATACAATGCCTCACCCCAAAAAGAATTAGGTAGTTTTGCATCTGAAAGCGTACATCTAACTCTCTCCATCAAGGTTCTGTTCATCCTTTCTGCCAAGCCATTCAACTGTGGAGTCTTAGGAGGTGTCTTCTGATGTCTGATACCATGCTCTCGACAATAAGAATCAAATGGCCCACAATATTCACCTCCATTATCAGTACGAACACATTTCAACTTTTTACCTGTTTCTCTCTCAGCATAAGTGTGAAATTCTCTAAATGCACCGAGTACCTGATCCTTTGACTTTAACACACGAACCCAAAGCTTTCTTGAGTGATCATCAATAAAAGTCACAAAGTACTGTGCACCACCAAATGACTTATCCTTCAAAGGACCACATACATCTGAGTGTACTAGCTCTAACAACTCTTCTTTTCTAGAAGGAGGATGATGTTTAAAGGAGACCCGTTTCTGTTTTCCAGCCAAACAATGCTCACAAGTGTCTAACTCTCCACCTTGCAAACCAGAAAGCAAATTCTTCTTAGCTAGAATATTCAGACCCTTTTCACTGATGTGACTCAATCTCTTGTGCCATAATTCTGTTGAACTATCATTTTCAACTGCATTCACAAGATCTGTAGGGATAGTAGTCAGTAGCCAATACAAACCTGAACCTCTAAACCCTTTAGCCACAACCAAAGAGCCTTTATAAACAATGCCATGATTAAACAAATTGGTGCCATATCCATCATTATATAAAGCGTCACAGGATATCAAATTCAACCTCACATCTGGCGCATGTTTAACATTCTTAAGTATCAACTTCATACCAAGGTTGGTCACCACAGTTACATTGCCAATGCCCACTACTTTGGATACAGATCCATTTCCCATCCGTAAAGTTCCAAAATCACCAGGAGTGTAAGATGTGAAGAATTCTTTCTTTGTAGCAACATGGTGTGCAGCTCCACTATCAAGTACCCAAAGAACCTCATTGCTGGCAACATTAATCATACTTCCATCATGAACAACAGCCAAATCAACTGAAGTAGCAACACTGACACGATCACCATTTTCATCATTGCCATTCTTTTCTTGCTTGCCTTTATTGGTTTTGTTATCCTTTTTCCACTTGTAACAGTACCGTTTGATATGCCCAGATTTACCACAATAATGACATTCAAGGCTCTTATACCTTGACTTTGATTTACTCCTACTCTTGCTTCTACTGTTGTGATCATGACTTCTACTCTTGCTTCTCCCCCTGTTTTCAGTAACCAAAATATCTGACTGTGATGTGGAAGCGCCCTGAGTTCTCCTTCTTACTTCTTCATTCAGAACACCACTCTTCACATACTGCATAGTTACAACACCATCAGGAGCAGAATTTGTCAAAGATACCCTAAAGTTTTCCCAAGAGTCAGGAAGTGTATTCAACAACCAAAGTCCCATAATGTCCTCATCAAACTTGACACCCATATTGGATAACTGATCAAAGATACCCTGAAATTCATTTACATGGTCAAGTACTGAGCTCCCTTCTTTGTACTGCAGGCGTATGGCTTGCTTAAGTAAGAACAACTTGTTGTTACCAGTTTTAGAAGCATACAAAGATTCTAGCTTTTCCCACAAAGTTTTGGCATTTGTATCATTAACAATATGATTATATACATTATCCTCAACCCATTGCCTAAGAAAACCACATACTTGCTGATGCTCAAACTCCCATTCTTCATCAGACTTAAGACTCAGGCTTACTAGTAGCAAATACAGGCAAATGTAGTTTCTTTAAAAACAAAAGGTCTTTCATCTTTCCTTTCCAAGTGTGATAGTTTGTGCCATCCAAACAAATCATTTTACTCATATTTACCTCCATAATTCAAACAAGCAAAAATGCTCAATCAACAAAATAACTGCAGCTCTGATACCACTGTGATGGGAAGTAACACAAAATCTGACCTCACAACAAAAACTTCCCCACTTGAATGAATCTATTAGGAGTAACAATGAGCAACAAATTCAAGCAACACAAGCTGTCCCGAATCATACACAATCAAAAATAACATTCACCACATGAACACAAATCTTTTTACGTGGAAAACTCCTCCGGTGTGAAGGATAAAATCCACGGGACCTCTCCTCCGGTCCAAGGAAATAAAGTTCACTACCACAAATATTGTCTTACAACTTACAGCAAGCTACAACCATCAAAATATGTAGCTATACCACAAACAACCACAAATAAATGTGTGGGAACACAATAGAGTGATCACAAAACACAGCTGCTGTTCTCAATACATTTAAAAATGTTCTACTCATCCAAAAATTAAACTGATCAGCCAGAATCAAGAGTTGGATGTTAGGAACAAGCTCACCAAAAATCAGCTCAATCCGACAAAGGATGACTGCCGAAAACGCTGAAGAAGATGAAGCTATGCAGAGCTAGAAGCAGAACAGGACAGCTTCGGATTCAGACCCAGAACTCAATCTCTGAACCTCCAAATGAAAATCCCTACGGTGAGAATCAAGAACAGAGAGCAAAGAACAACATATCCAAAAATCACAACGATCCAACGGTTGAAACTCCAGGAATCTCCAGAACACGGTGGCTGGTGCTGGATGGGGCTGTGCAGAAAAACCCTCTCCTCTTCTCTGTTTTTCTCACACGATTTCTGGTTGTGTCTCGATCAAATGAGAGCCAAAAAATATTAGGAATATGGCTGTTAGTTGAGGGGCATAATTGTAAAATAATAATTAGTTAGTGGACTTCAAAATATGGGCTTTTACCACATAGGAAGGGAACCCAAACCCAACACGCTGCTCTCAAGTGTACTCTTTCTGCAGTGGATATAAAATTTAGAAGAAGTAATAACATTCTAAACATACTATATGCAAATTTGAATCAATCTAATGATAATTAATATGAAGCCACCTGACATTTCTAAAGAAATTATTATACTTGCAAGCATAGATAACAACTGGTGTAATATTTTTAAGTGCAATATTCATAACAATATACCTGAAATTCTTCGAACCTCCTTTTTCTAACTTCAGTTGGTACTTGACTCCACTTATACCATGGACCAGGGCCACCAAAAATCTTTCTAATTATTTTTGCTAATTCATGAACAGCAACATATGGAAAGAATCTGAAAAAAAAAAAGCATTTATACAGTTATTTCAAGTTAAAGTCCACGTATATAAATTAAGAAGTGACGAAGGAAACTTAATTCTTATCCCAATATAAATGACTAATTGACATAATAAGAAAAGGTAAGAAGATATCAAAAAGAAGAAAAGAAAAAATTTAGTTTCTTTATTATACTATTATTTTAAATTAAAGATACAAACCAGAAACCTTTTCTTTTTCTGTTTATCTATTTTATTTTTCCTTTGGTTTGTAACCTGAACTCATTAATCAGATACAAGTCTTTTTTTTTTTTGGCTGCTGCATTAATCTGTGCGTGTGCTGTGTCTAAATTTAGTTCTGAATTTAATTATATGTGCTGCTCCACCAATCTGCTACCCCATTAACAGAAAAGGCAGAATGCATATTGACAATCAAAACAAAATAGAATGTGGGTTCTTTTTTGCATGCATGCTTCCAGGTATTTTTGTTATTTTTATATTTTCATTCAAGGAAGATATAATTTAAGCAATTATCCTAGTTCAATATGATTTGGATATATAGATCATAGAAAAGGTACCCCAAGAATGTAGAAAAATCAAAAGAATGTGAAATTATAAGTAGTGATCAACCTTTGAAATTAAACACCCATAATTTGTTTCCCCTGTTCTTTTCTAATACAACAAAATAGGAAACAGAAAATTAAAGCTAAAACTTTCTGCAGATTTTGTTTAATTAACCTTTACTAAGAACTAGAAAATCCAATTTATTCTAGTAATAAGCGTAATTATATGGCAATTAATGAATAAATGATAACAACAAATTTCTGGAATCAATGATATTACTTAGATAGAAAATGAGGCCACTAAATTCTTGCTATGTTACTTTCATCTAACCCAATTAAATAATTTATGTTATCCTCCCAAGAACCCATAAATTTCAAAGGTTTCATTCAAACTCAAAAACACAAATTAAAATATAATAATAAATAAAAATCATTCAATAGAAGAATAAAGGAGAATAAGAAAGAATCAAAAGGTATCTATTTTAGAAAAGAATCAAATAGTAGAATTACTTACGCTGTTCCATTTGGTTCTAAGTATGTGCAACCATCTGCAGACTTTTGTGGTTGACGATCTGCATGAATTTGTGGAGCATCCTCATCTTCATCAGTCTCAATAGAATCCTCAAGGTTGTCATTTATTATAGGTGGACTAGTATGATGCAAATCAGGACTAGGGCGTGAAGGTTGATTCCCATTAGAAGGCTGTTGAGAAATAGCAGGAACTGCATGGGAAGCCACGTGAGTTGATGCTGAATTCACATTACAAACCACTTCTTCAACCACAACTTGGCTTGCTTCAACCTGTTGTTGAGAAACACTAGTAATCCCAAGAGTTGGCTCTTGGGTTTTTGATTTCACACACCACTATTTGTTTTTTCGTTCAAAGCAAGAGCTGCTCCTTGTAATCCAATCTTTCCTGGGGGCAAAAACTTTTTTGATCCTTTTCCTCTTGGCATATCTATATGAGATAGAGAAATTATGAAACCATTCATCTTTGTAAGTATTATGAATACAAATATGCAAATAATTTTCAAAACTTGGCACATATAAAAAAGGGCTATTAACCACTAAGAATTATAATAATAATAATTGAAAATTAACTAAGCAAAACTTAAAGCACATAATATTCAGGCAAAACAATAAAAAAAACAAGTCACATTAATATGAAGAGTCTGATAACTATTCATCATTACTGTCATCTTCACTATCATGGCCCTCTATAATATCATTAACTTCCTCTTCATCTTCAAATTGGGAAACAAAGTCTTCCTCATTATATTCATCATGTTCCTCTGCAAATTAAGCACTTTCTTCTTCATCATCGTCTTCTAATTCCACTTCTTCCTCTTCACTACCCGCAGAACATAGATTAACAAGCTCATCATCATTTGAAATAGGTACAAAATTTCTAGAATTCTCTTCTTGGTAAGGCATGCTTGGGGCATTGATCATATGTCTGGCTTTTACACTAAAAACAGCCCACCAATCAAATCTTTCTTTCCTCTTGCTAGTATATTCAGCAAAATAAACTTGCTCAGATTGCTCTGCCAATATGAAAGGCTCATATTTTAAAAACTTCTTTTTGTGATTTATATCAAGCAAGCCAAAACGTCTATGGACCTTCCATCCTATATCCATTCGAGGATCAAACCAATTACACTTGAAAAGCACAGCAGTGGTTCACTTATTGGATGCATTGGGGTATTGTAACTGTATCACTTCGACCAGCCTACCATAATAGTCATTTTCAGAATCGTTATAGTAGGACCCTTTAATACATACTCCACTGTTCATTGTTATTTTAATTGAGTTATAGTCAAGTGTTTGAAACTTGTAGCCATTGACATAATATTGAGGCCATGTAACTATCTCTCTAAATGGACCATGTGATATGTCTTTTATTGGACAATCGACCACATTATTCACAGGATAAAAAAACTAAACATAAAGATAAGTTTGTTAATGACTTAATTTCACATGCTAGTTAAATTTGAATGAAAAATATAAGTTTTCAAATATTTTAGTTTTCTTAGTCTCTATTTCTGCATCACTAATATTAGGTTTTTCCTCCTTCAATTGATCTTCAAAAATTCTACATTTATATCTTGTATATACATCATTTGAGACTATAAGATAATGTAATTATATAATTAGAAGAGGAAAGCGAAATATTAGACTATCTTGACTTACTTTATGAATGGTTCAATCTCATCACAATTTAAAAGAACATATATGGAGGCTGCATCATATTCCTCATTCGTTAACCACCTACACTTTTCCTTCCCAGCTGGACGACCATGGTGAGCAAATATAGAAAGGTATCCATCAGGGTGTTCAACTTCACCGCCATCGTCATTCCGGTTTACTTGGTTAATTTTTATTTGAATGTGAGGTTGAAAATAATAAGAGCAAAATGTAGGAGTTTCTTCAATGAGGTATGCTTCACATATAGAACCCTCCATACGAGCTTTGTTGCTAACATTTTTCTTCAAATGATGTACAAACCTAGAAAAATTCATATAATTATCAAATTCAATGGAGATGTATGGATGGTAAAAATTTAGGTATTTACCTCTCAAATGGGTACATCCATCTATATTGCACTGGACCACCGACTCTTGCTTCATATGACAAGTGAATAGGCAGATGTTCCATTGAATCAAAAAAACCAGGAGGAAATAACTTCTCCAGTTTACAAAGTGTTACAACAATACTCTCCTTTAATTCTTTCATTTGATCTTCTTGCACAATTGTGGAGCATATGTCTTTGAAAAATAAAGATACCTCAACTAATACGTTCCAAATAGCCTCAGACAAGAAGTCTCAAAATGCAATTGGAAGTAGTCTCTCTATAAAAATATGGCAGTCATGGCTCTTCATCCTAGACAGCTTCAAGTCATTCATGTCAACACATTTAGATAAATTTAAAGCATACCAGTCAGGAAGCCTCAACTTTCTAACCCATTCACACACTAGCTTTCTTTGGTCATCTGTTAATGTGTACACTGCTTTCGGTTTAACTGCCTTCCCGTTGTTCGCTTTTTCCAAGTGAAACTCTGGTCAGTTACAATGCTTAGAAGTCTTATCTAGCTTTGTCACTGTCCTCGGTCTTTCCATTTACATTCATCTTAGTATTCAATATGTTATCAAAGAAGTTCTTATCAATGTGCATAATATCAAGATTATGATGAATGAGATTTGTTTGCCAATATGGAAAATCCCAACAGATACTTCTCTTAGTCCAGATGTGTTCTTTTCCAAATCTCGGTAGCTTCGTTACCCTGTGTTGGCTCAAAGGTCAATTTTATCTTGAGATTTTGATGATTATGCAAAATAAATAAATTTAATATTTTTATTTGTGCCAATATTATTTTATGCAGATTTATTTATTTCTAAATCTGGAAATTGATAAAGAAAGCAAGTTTCTACAAATTCAATATTAATTAAGACTATGAAGAATAGTGAAGATTTTTTTAGTATCTTAGAATTTATTGTAGGATGGAGAGAATATTCCTTTATAAGCACAAAATTATTTCTTCTCTCTCTCAAAAATGATTTTCAAAAATTACCTTAAATAATAAAAGTCAAATCGTGATCTTTTTGATTTACTTTCCTAAAAGAAAATGATTTTGTCGCAATTATTTTTGGTAACAAAATTTTTGAAAAAGATTTCTATATCTTTTTATTTTCGAAAATTGTTTTATAAAGAAAGTCCAAAATCTTGCTTTTATTCGCTTACCTTAAAAGAAAAGATTTTGACTTAAGACATCTTTGGCAACAAAATCTCTGTATTTTTTAGTTTTGGAAAGTCAAAATTCTTCTTTAAAGGCTAAAGATTACACTTTCTAAAATAGGATCTTCATCCCTTTATAAAAGACGTCTTCACAAGATGAAGACGTGGGTAATTTGGTTTACAAGAGTAAGAGTTAATTGCTTCAACGTTTTATCTCTCGAAGCTCTCTCTCAACATCCCTTATTTCTTTTCGTCTTATTGCTTCAAGAAACATTTTTAAGTGAAAATAAAATTTAATAACAACTTCTTTTGAAAAACAGTTCTGTTCGTTAAATCGATTTTCTAATCTTGATTTCTGTTTTTCCTATGCTTATATTTGCATTTCTTTTTGTCCATATAGATTCTGTAATCTGTTGTAGACAAGCTTTTTATTTGAAAAACTTTTATGTAATAGCTTTGGTGAAAAGCCATTGTGAAATAGGTTATCAAGCGACCTTCTTCTTGTGTGGGATTCTAATGTCTTCATTTGAGTTTCTGTTCTCTGCAAAAATAGAAAGGGTTGAGGTTGACTAAAACCTTTGGAAACTCTAGTGCGACAAAGGGTAGATCTAGGTGTTGATCTATTGCCTTGTAATGTTGGTTTGTCTCTTACCCTTGAAAAGAGATAACATAGTGGAGGATCTCAAGATGAGTCTTGGGGAGTGGATGTGGGCGAATTAGTGCCGAACCACTATAAATTGCTGTGTTTATCTTTTCTATTTTCTGAAGTTCTGCTTGATTGAATTTTACATACACTTCTGTAATCTTTTAGAAATGCAAAGTTGTTAATGGTTTTATGGTTCTAAACTCGGATAAGCTTTATTTTTATTGAACATTAGAACTCTGGATTTCTGCATTGTGATTATACCAATTTCTAATTTGTTCTTCTATATTCAGTATAAATCACAATTTGAATTTTTAATCAGTTTTCTAAGTTAGGTTAAAAGCTTTGTGAAAGAGTTCTAAAATTCAATAATTGTTTTTCACAGAATCTTTAATATTTGTCTAAGCTTCATGAAGAAGTTCTAATATAATAACTTTCCTTCATAAAGTGTTTTTGAAATTGGTTAAGATTTGTGAAGCAGTTCTAATTAATAGCTGCTCTTTACAAAGTCTTTCTAATCTTGCATTAAGCTTTGTGAGAAAGTTCAAATCTTGTTAACTAACTCTCACAAACGCTTTCTATTTTCGCCACAACAGAATTCTGATTTTGTTTTTGAAAGTTATATTTAATCTTTAATATCCGATTCACCCCCTTCTTGGGTTATGCTATACATATACGGGACCCACAATCTAGTATCAAAGCTTTGGCCCTTGATTTACCAAAGCTTAATAGCTTGAGAGAAAGATCTCATGGTAGCCCCACTTCCTCTTACATCTTTAGAAGGTCAATCTGTTTCTAAACCACCTCTGTTCAATGGTTCTAATTAGTCTTATTGGAAAACCAGAATGAAAAATTTCATAAAATCAGTTGCTATAAACTGCTGGAGGAACGTCATTACTGGTCCTCGCATTCCTATGAAAACTGTAGAAAATGAGAGTTAGAAAAACAGAAGAAGAATATACTGATGCTGATTGGAATGACATTTCTATAAACGCAAAAGCTATCAATAATCTTCACTGTGCACTAGATCCAAAAGAATACAACAAAGTGTTTGGATGTAAGTCTACAACGGAAGTCTGGGAAAAACTTAGAGTTACCTGAGGGTACTAATTGAGTGAAGGAATCTAGAATTAATTTCCTTTGGAGAGAATATGAAATGTTTCTTATGAAAGAAGGAGAGACTATAGCTGAATTAAATTCTAGATTCACTAATATAGTTAATCCTTTGAGAACTGTTGGAAAGGAAATTTCAGAAGATGAGCTTATTAAGACAATCCTTAGAATTCTACTTAAAAAATGGGATTCTATAGGAACTGTTATGAATTACAAAGAGACTCCCGTTAGTCATCATTATTTGATAGGAGCTCTTGTTTTAGAAGAGATGAAATTTTCTTTGACTGTAGAAGATAAGAAAAAGAATGGACTTGCTTTGAAAGTAGTTTCTAATGAAGAAAGTTCTTCTGATCTTGATAATGATGATTTAGCACTTGTTGCTAAGAGATTCAAAAAGTTCTATTAAAAGAGTGGTAGGCCACAGGAAAAGCTTATCAAAAAGAACTTTTCATCTAAATATAGCAACTTGCCTAAGAAAGAACCTTTTGAAGTGGTTTATTATGAGTGCAACAAGCCCGATCATATCAAGCCTAACTGTCCTAAGTTGAAAAAGAAATCAAAGAAAGAAAAGCTAAAGCAGGCATTCATAGCTACTTGGAGTGACTCAGATGATTCTGATTCTGAAGTCAAAGTGACCACGAGGAGACTGCAAATATCTATCTAATGGCCACTATCGATTCTGACTCCAAAGAAATTAGCACTCTGACTTCAACACAGAAAGCTGAAAGTAATAAAGCAGATGTAACAGGCCAAAAGCGTGAAGAAATTAATGTAAGCATTTTTGAACCTGAATTTGAAAATGATATTCTAGATACTTATAATAACCTTTGCACTGAATTTGAAAAGCTTGTTAAAAGCATAAAGTTCTAAAGAAAGATTTCAGAAAATTAAAAATTAAATGTAATCATTTGAAAGATGCTTTTTATCAAGAAGTTACATGCTAAAATCTTATCATAGAGATCAAAGATCTTAAAGATTGTAATGATAAATTTTCTGAAAATCTGAAACACTTTGAATAAAAATGTAAAAATCTGAATTCTGAAAATGAATGTTTGAAAACTGAGATTAGAATTCTAAACTGAATTTAAGAATTGTTTTCTAAAGAAAAGACAAGTTGTAGCTATGATAGCATTTCAAAACAAAATCATGTTTCTAATAAGAAAAATGATATTTCTAATGTTGTGACTTTAGAACTTAAATAATCTGATAGTCTCAACAGAAAGAAAAATCATAGTAAGTTGAATACACCTATTACCACTAACCCTCCAGGACCCAATATAAGTTGGGTACCTAAATCTGCGTGATCTTTTCAGGTGTATCTAAGGAGTGAGCTGAAAACAGAAATATTGTACATGGACAATGCTTGCTCTAGGCATATGACCAGTAATAGAAAGAAATTCACCAGATTAGAAAAGAAAAAGGGAGGTACAGTGAGCTTTGGAGATAAAGCAAAAGGTAAAATCATTAGTATTGGTATGGTAGGTTCTAATCCTTCAATAGAAGATGTATGCTTAGTAGAAGGATTACATTTTAACTTGTTGATGCATGCTTAGTAGAAGGATTACATTTTAACTTGTTAAGTGTAAGTCAGATTTGTGATAAAAATAGAAGAATGATCTTTGACCCTCTTATTGTGAAGTTCAGAACATGCATGATAACAAAACTTTATTTGTTGGAAAAAGGTTTGAGGACATATACCTAGTAGATCTTTCTGATATGCATAACCTAGACATATGCTTAGTTTCTGTTGACAATTTTAGTTGGTTATGGCATAGAAGACTTGGACATGCAAGCTTGCTCCTTATTTCTAAACTATCTAAGAAAGACTTAGTTTACCAAAGCTAAATTTTGAAAAAGTTCACATTTGTGATGCTTTTCAATTGGGCAAACAAATCAGAACATCTTTCAAGTCTAAGGGCATGGTATCGCTGCTGTCTTTTTTGCAGCTTTTGTTGTTTTCCACTTCTAGACCATTAGAATTGCTACACCTTGATTTATTTGGACATGTTACTCCTTCTAATCTTGGAGGTAAATTCTATGCATTTGTTATTGTAAATGATTAGTCTAGATTCACTTGGATACTCTTCCTTAGAAATAAGGATGAGTCATATGACGTTTTTGTTCATCTTTGCAAGAGAATATAGAATGGGAAAGGATACAACATCTCTGCGATTAGAACTGACCATGGAAGAGAATTTGAGAATCAGAAATTCGATGCTTTTTCAAAGAATTAGGAATCTTCCATAACTTCTCAGCACCTAGAACACCTCAGCAGAATGGAATAGTGGAACGTAAGAATGGAACACCTAAAGGAAATGGCTAGAACCATGCTGAATGATTCTAAATTACTAAAGTATTTCTAGGCAGAGGCCGTCAATACTGCCTGTTATATTCTAAACAGGACTTTGGTAAGATCTAAACTGAAAAAGACTCCATATGAATGAGCTATAGAAAGGTAGAAAGCCAAATATTAGTTATTTTCACACTTTTGGGTGTAAATGTTTTATTCTAGATAACAAGAAAAATCGCTTTGCTAAATTTGATGCTAAATCTTATAAAGGAATTTCTAGGATATTCTAGTAATAGTAAAGCATATAGGGTATTTAATAAGAAAACTCTAGTTATTGAAGAATCTATTCATATTATGTTTGATGAATCTAACTCTACTTCTAGAATTTTAGAAAATGATGATGTTGTAGATTTCAATCAAGAAAAGCAGAATGAACAATTAGAACAACTAGAACATCCAGAAAATGAGCAGATCATTGAAAATCAGGCTGAACCAGAAAATGAACATGAAGATTAGAAAGCAATTGAAAGACAAATGCTAGAAACAGAAATGAAAATTTTGAATTACCAAAAGAGTGGCGATTCCACAAGTATCATCCTCAAGAGGACATCATGGATAACTGTTTAGAAAGGATAATGACTAGAGCTCAATTTAAGAGATACTTTGGTAATGTTGCTTTCGTTTCTCAATTAGAACCTAAAAATTTAAAAGATGCTTAAAATGATGAAAGTTGGATTCTTACTATGCAAGAAGAACTAAATTAGCTTGAGATAAACCAAGTTTGGAAACTTGTTTCTAGACCTAAAAACCATTATGTTAATGGAACAAAATGGGTGTTTAGAAATAAGCTTGATGAACAAGGTAATGTTGTGAGAAACAAAGCAAGGTTAGTGGCTCAAGGTTACAGCCAAGAAGAGGGCATCGATTTTGATGAGACCTTTGCTCCGCTTGCTAGACTTGAGGGCATTAGAATGCTTTGTGCATTTGCATGCTTTAAAAACTTCATGTTATATCAAATGGATGTTAAAAGTGCTTTTCTAAATGGTTTTCTAAATGAAGAAGTGTATGTAGGATAACCACCCGGTTTTGAAGTTTATGATAAACCAAATCATGTTTATAAACTTACAAAAGCTCTTTATGGTTTGAAACAAGCTCCTAGAGCTTGGTATGAAAGATTAAGTAAGTTTTTATTAGAAAATGATTTTTCTAGAGGAAATGTTGATATTACACTATTTATTAAGGATAAAGCACATGATAGTCTAGTTGTACAAATCTATCTTAATGACATAATCTTTGGTTCTACTAATGATCTTCTTTGTAAGGAATTTTCTAAGATTATGCAAGATGAGTTTGAAATGATATGATGGGAGAATTAAACTTCTTCCTTGGACTTCAAATCAAACAATTTGAAAATGGATTTTTCATAAAACAAGGCAAGTATACTCAAGAACTATTGAAACGGTTCAAAATGGAGAATGCCAAGGTATGTAGCACACCAATGAGTCCATCCTCAAAATTAGAAAAAGATGAAAAAGGAAAGGATGTGGATATTAAATTATTTAGAAGTATGATTGATTCTTTACTATATCTAACTGCAAGCAGACCTGACATTCACTTTAGTGTTTGTTTATGTGCTAGATTTCAATCATGTCCCAAAGAATCTCCTTAATTGCTGTAAAAAGAATTCTAAGATATCTTTGTGGAACTTCTAATTTGGGTCTATGGTATTCTAAAGGTGATACATTTGATCTTGTTGGGTATAGTGATTTTGATTTTGCAGAAGCAGAATAGATAGAAAAAGCACGTCTAAAACTTGCCAGTTTCTAGATAGCGCCCTTGTATCATGGTTTAGCAAGAAATAGACATCTGTTGCTCTTTCTACTGCAGAGGCAGAATATATTACTGCTGGAAGTTGTGTTGCACAAATTTTTTGGATCAATCAACAATCGGCAGACTATGTTCTGAAATTAGAAATTCTCAATCAAATGTGACAACATAAGCGCCATCAACTTATCTAAGAATCCAGTCTAGCATTCTAGAACCAAGCACATAGAACTCGAACATTACTTCATATGTGGTCATATTCAAAAAGGTGATATAGTGATTGAGTTCATCCCTACAGAAAAGCAATTGGCAGATATCTTTACTGAACCTTTAAATGAAAGCTAATTCTACTTAATTAGAAGAGAACTCAGTATGTTAGTGACAGGCTTTTTCTCAAGTGTACAAAATCGCAACAAGTAATATAGAATGAGTAGAGTATCGTTTCCACAGGGATTGTATACCAAGTACCAAAATTATGTTAACCTATTATTATTTAAACAGCAATAAGGGGAATTTTAAGAAATTAACTTTAAACAAATAAAAGAGAATAAAAAGAAATCAAGCAAGGCAATTTGATGAAAAGAAAACAAGGATTAAAAACTACTAGGGATTTTGACTTCACTTACTTCTATCCAATCTATTTTATTAGTTTGATAATCAATTTTAATTCTTCAAGTAGGGGAAACAACCCTAAATTTACTAACAAGCTCTCCCGATGTATTGTTAGCTATTTTAACCCGGTCTAATTACCTATCTTCCAATAGCGAAATCAAATATGAATTAAATCATTAAGTTTTATGGTTTGTTTTGTGAATTTATAACCTAAGGTCATTAACTTATGAATACCCCTATGAGTCAAACCATATAGCTTCCGCATCAAGTTATTATTCTCATGTAATTTATTACCTTTTTCATGTCAAAAACCCTTCTCCCAATAGTGATTAATGAAATAAATCAATCCAGGGGAGAAACTCTGCCTGGAAGCATTAAACTCAATAATAAATTATATCGTGAACAAGGAAAAACAAATCTAATATTATAAATTGGAATGGAAGTTAAGCTACATCAAATCCCTAGTATGAGAATTAGTTCGACATATTAATTAAATAAAACTCAATTAAACTTGAAAATAATTCCATAATCAATATAAATAATGAAAAGTAAAAACAAAATTAAGAGTTTAGAGATAAAAACTAGTCAACAAATAACGTAAACGGCTTCTTTGAATCTTGACACAAATCTTGAATGCTTGAAGTCTTGGAGTGAGAGAGAAAATAATAGAACAAAGATGGTAGAACCAGAGATGGTATATATAATGAATCGATTCTCTCTTTATATAGACTTCCTCGGAGAAAATCCGACTTCGTTTAGGAAATAGAGTCTTCATTAAGTAAGAAACCTTTTGAAAATAGGAAATTGAAATTTCTTCTCAATTAGGACTCCCCCATGCGCCTAAATAGGATTAGAGGTTGATCTGCACGTTAGGAAATCATCTTACGTGGGCCCATGTACGTAGTAGTGACTGGCTAGCGTTTGGAACCCAAAATAAAACTTGATTCGCAGCACGGACGTGCTGTTCGGCACGGTCAGGGCGAGCTGGAGCCTGAGTTTTAAAGATGGTTCAGCACGGGCCGTGCTCAGAGGCACGTCTAGAGAAGAATCTGTGGCTTGGGAGTGCCACATAGCACGGCTTAGGCGTGCTAGGCTCTGAGTCTTCATGATGGAATGCAGCACAGACCGTGCTCAGGTAAGCACACCTTTGGATTGATATCCTCTTGCCGTACGGGCGTGCTAGATAGCACGGCTTGGGCGTGCTAGAGCCTGAGTCTCCACACTGATTTTCCTTGATTCCAACACGGGCGTGCTGAGTTGCACGGCTTGAGCGTGCTAGAGCCTGAGTGTTATGCTTTATTTTTGCTCTTTTCAGTACCAAAATCCTACAATTTTCCTTAAGATTAAGCGAATTAAGTTTCAAGGAAGCTTTAAACAAAAATATAAATAAAATTAAATAAAAACTAATTAAAGTAATTAGAAATATTAAAAATCCTAATAAAATCTATATTAAAAATACTATAAAGATAACACCTATTAAAATTCCCAAAACTTAAACCATTGCTTGTCCTTAAGCAACAAAACAAAATTGAAAACTAAAATGCAAGCTAAAGCTAGTTTTAATATGGTTGGGGATAACTATTCACAATTTCAAAAAGTATCAAAATCATTAACATGAGAATAAATCAAGTGTTTCTTATGTTAATATATATTTCAACAAAATTTTAATTTTCAATAAAACATATTCCTTAATTTAAACACAAGTTAATAAGATTTTCAATTCCAATAATTATTCAACCCATGACAAATAGAATATGAACTTTCAAAAAAATTATTTGACCTTTAAATAAGATGTTTAACAATATAAATTCAACATTCCTATAGCCAAAATTAGTCATTCATTCTCTACAATCGAATGCATACAATTAGAAAGATCAAAAGGTCTTTTATTAAGGTTATAATGGGTTTTAGGAGTATAATTTAGCTAACAAGGGAAAGGATAAAAGGATAGACAAAAAACATAAAGAATGCATAATCTCGAGATTTTCATTACATTAAAACAAATTTTCATTTGTAAAGGGAGATTAACTTGAAGTTCTTCACTAGCTCAAAATTAGATATACTTTGGCAAGGTCTCTTCATAATACTTTGATAATTTCTTCTTTGCTTTAATTCCCCAAACTGGAATTCTTGATTGATTGCTTCTTTTATGGAGTGTTTCTCTTTGAGTTTTTTCTATTTACTTCACTTGCTAGTATTAAAGAAATTTTCTCCCTTTTGTTGCTATGTTTTAATAAAAATCAAATCCTTCAATTATACATTATTACGCTTAGGGTAGGAAATTAAATTGGTTTAATGGCTAAGTTTAATAAAGGTGAACAATAAAATTTGGATATAGGCTTCAAATTGGTTGCAAAGGTCATACTTTAACTTAGATGGCTTGGGCTAAATATGAAGTTCAACAAAGAATGCCTAAATCATCTCTTACTAAATGTAAGCATTTAAAATTTTTATCTCAAAGGAAATTCTAATTTGTTCTAGGAATGCCAAGGTTAAATAAATTTTGATAGAAACATACCTATATACCATAAAATTCACAAAAATTAGTATTCATAGTCTTAAAAACAAATGGTTAAATCAAATAATCATGTTAAGTCAAAAATTTAAATTACAGCTCAAGCACACTAGACTAGAGAAACAACTAAATTTATCACAAATTACTAAATTATGATAAATTTTAAGCTTACTCACAATTATTTCAACATATTAAGCTAATAAAAACAAACAAAAAAAATAAATTAAGAAAAATTTAAAATTTGCTCTTACAGGATAGAGTCTAGCATACCCGTGCCACATTTCAGATCTGCGCGCCCCTGCCACGTTTCAGATCTACGCTTTTAAAGAGCACCTTTTCGATTACCGCGCATCCTTATCTATTTAAAGCGCACGCCCTAGCCTTTCTTTTCATTTTTTCACTTGAGCCAAATGCACGCCCCCTCCTCTTCCTTTCTTCTTCATCCTTTCTCTCCTTTTCTCTCAACAAAAAAGCTTAGCAACACAATTTTCTTGTCTTTTCTCCTTTCACCATGCCTCCAAGATACAAACGCAGTAGACCTACATCTTCAATGGCCGCAAGAAATTGGCCAATCGCCATTCCTTTAACCATTTCTCCTCAACCCGTTCCTCCTCCTACAGCTCCAATTCCTCCTCCATTTGAGATCGACTCACTAGAACAACAGGAAAGGTACAAAAAACTCTTTCTTCGCCCTATTCTGCCAAATCATTTTATTGATGAATCTACTTTAGCACAAGTAGGGCTTAGAGATGCTGTTTTAGAACCCCTTAAGTGTATTGGGTGGGAACAGTTTATTGCCATGAAAGACCTTGTTTATGCGCCTATGACTTTAGAATTTTTGAGTTCATATTCTACTCTTATTCGTCTGTTGCCAATTGAATTTCCTAGCAAAATTAAATTCAGGCTTTTTAGGAGAAATTTTAAATTTTTAGTTAATGAGGTAAGTCACATCTTTGGTTTCCCAACTGAAAATGCCCTTAATCAAATACCTACGGATTTTAGAGATTGAACCACATGGACAATATTGACTGGAGAAGATAACTATAATCCTAGGTTTTCAAAAGCGTCAAAACTGAGAAACCCAGCCTTGAGGTATATTCATAAATTCTTAGCCAGCACTATTTTTGGGATAAGTGAGAGTGATGGAGTGTTGAGTCTAAATGAATTATATTTTATATGAGCGATCGATTAGGGGATTTTTCTCAATGTTGGTTATGCTTACGATGGACTAGAGTTGCACGGGCAGATAAAGGAGCTATTTTGATAGGTGTTTTGTGACCCGAATAGCATTTTATTTGAGAGTTTGGAACCCTGCTAGGCCTGTTTATGATAATGTGGGAGGAGGAAAGGGCACTAGGCTAGATTTAGATGTCATGGTACATATGAAGTTGGTAGAAAAGATAGGGGATTCGTTTCGTGTTGTGGGATCTCGAGAAGAAAGTTCTGATGATAAGGAGGCCGAGGATGCTGGTGACACTAATATGGAAGAGGGTAATCCGAATCCTTTCTTGTAGATACTTCTGGAGCTGGCCCTTCTTTTCAGGGAGCATCCAACGATGAAGTTCTTGCATGTATGATGTCCCGAATGGACATGTTTGATACTCACCTTAATGGAATGGAGTCCATGATTGCTAACTGATAGTGTTATTTTTGTAGTATTTTCAATATAATTTTTATTAGGATTTTTAGTATTTTTAATTACTTTAAAATAGTTTTTATTTAATTTTGTTTATGTTTTTATTCAAAGCTTCCTTGAATCACAATTCACTTGGTCTTAAGGAAAATTATAGGGTTTTGTCACAGAAAAGAGCAAAATAAAGCAAAACACTCAGGTTCTAGCACGCCCAAGCCGTGCACATCAGCACGCCCGTGCTGGAATCAAGGAGAAACAAGTGGAGGGTCAGACTCTAGCATGCCCAAGCCGTGCTAAACAGCACGCCCGTGCCACAAAAGGGACATCAACCCAAGGCAAGCACGCCTGTGCTGCGTTCATCCTGGACTTCCAAAACCTAGCACACCCGTGCAACAAGACCTTATTCAAGCGTGCCTCTGAGCACGGCCCATACTGATCCCTCCACAAAGCTAAGTTTTGGCATGACCAGACCGTGCGTACAAGCACGCCCATGCTAAAACGCCAAAAGCTGAATTGAGTCAAAAACGCCAATCAATTCCTACCATTTTCATGAGCTCACCTTGGATACCCTCTTCACATGCAAATCAAGCTCTAATTTATGCACATGGAAAAGTCATGATTGAGAGAAATTTAAGAGCTAATGAGAACTTTATTCCCTAAACAAGGTGGAATTTACTCCCTAAACAATGCGGATTTTTCTCCCAAGAAGTCTATATAAAGAGAGGAAGGGTTCATTGCAAGGCATCCCATTCCATCCCATCTCATATCCCATATCTCATATCTCTCATTCTCTTAGTCTTGTACATAGTTTTATTTCTTCAAGAGTTCAAGTATTCAAGAATTGTGCCGAGATTCAAGGAAGCCATCCGGAGCCAATTGTTTACTAGTTCTTATTTCTAAACTCTTAATCTTATTTATTTTCATTATTCTAATTGATTATGGAATATTTATCAAGTATTATTGAGTTTTATTTAAGTACTATGTCTAACTAAACTCTCATACTAAGGATTTGATGTAGCTTAATTTCTTTTCCAATTTATAATATTAGATTTGTTTTTCTTTGTTCAAGATGTGATTTATTAATAAACTTAATGTTTCCAGGCAGAGTTTCTCCCCTGGATTGATTTATTTCATTAATCACTATCGGAAGAAGGATTTTTGGTATGAAAAAGTTAATGAATCACATGAGAATAATAACTTGATGCGGAAGCTCTATGGTTTGACTTATGGGGGGTTTTCATGAATTAACAACTTTAATTTATGAATTCATAAACAAACTACAAAACTTAATGATTTAATTCGTGTTTGATTGTGCTATTGGAAGATCGGTAGTTAAACAAAATTAAAATAGCTAACAATACCTTAGGAGAGCTTGTTAGCAATTTTAGAGTTGTTTCCTCTACTTGAACAATTAAAATAAATTGGATAGAATTAAGTGAAATCAAAATCCCTAGTAGTTTTTAATCCTTGACTTCTTTAATCAATAATTGCTTGCTGGATTTCTTATTTTCATTTATTGAATTTAAATTCTTAAAACAATTTCCCTCAATTATCATTTAAATAATAGTAGGTTAACATAATTTTGGTACTTGGTATACAATCCTCGTGGGAACGATATTCTACTCATCATATATTAGTTGCAACAATTTTGTACTTTTGCGAAAATCATTGTCAAGTTTTTAGCGCAGTTGCCGAGGAATGGCGTTACCGATATCAATACAAATTATCATATTATTAATTTAGACATTTGTTTTTGTTTATTTAATTTTTCTGAAAGAATATTTCAGGTGTTTATGCAAAGAAGATTAGATATACCTGAACATTTGATCTTTGATCCAGAAATCGAAAAGACTTGCCGTAAAAATAACGCTGCTAGAAGAGCACATGAGAACAGACCAGAACAGCAAGCAAACATGGAAACCTATCAAGCCATACTTCTTTCTTCAAAAATAGGCGAGACAACACCATTTGAATATACAGTATCTGCTTTCAATAATACTTCTACGGCGTCTTTCAGCACACTTGATGGATCTACATCTCATGTTAGGCACTTACTTAATGATTTCTTTTAGATGATGATGGTACCCGATCAACAGACTCATCTAACATTTTCTAGCCCACAATAACCATTTGTGAATGTGGTTCAAGCTCCTTGCATGAGTATTGATATAAATATAGAGCATGGAGAGGAATATCAAGGTATCATAGAAGATGCAGTACGCCGAAATCCACGTCGTAATAGAAGGCCTTCAAGATATGGTACAAGAGGACATATGGGTAGGCATTAATATGATTAATTTTTCATGTATTAGTTATTAAGACATTTTTAACATAATACAAGTTCAACTCGAATCACTTTATTACTCTTAGTAATTTAACTGTGTAAGGAAACTTATATTGTTATTACTTGAAATAATTGTGAACCAAATCACCAGATCATATGTTTGCTTTGGTGAAAAAATATTTTGAGTAAAAAAATATTTTTTATTGAAACTTCTAGTTAACCTGGTGGACTCTTAACAAAACACTATTTCCCATGTACTTTTTGCTCACTAGTGGTCACATCTCATATTTGCACTAAAACCACCAGATGAATTGTGTATTTTAGTGAAAAGACAATTTAAAATTTTAAAATTTTCATTTTGTATTGAACCCACCAATTGGATTAGTGGTCTCAATACAAAATAAAAATTATTATTTATTCATATAATTACTTTTTGCTAATTGCTTGATTGCACTGAAACCACCAACTCAATTGGTGGTTTTAGTGCAACACTCTCTCTTCATGTCGGGAAAAACATTAGATTGGTAAATAGTTTTCAAATGACATTACATCGGAAAATAGTTTTTTGAAGAGCATTATTTTTTATCAAAAACCCTTTTTTTTGACCCGTCTAATGATAATTAACAAGTTTAGAAAGTTAACATTATGCTATTTGGGCCAAGATGAATAAGTGGTATGTTCTTTTAAAAAAATATTGCGGTAAAAGTCACAAAACCCACAATAAATATGAAAACGATAAGTCCAATTAAAGTGACTTGAGTACATTTTCTATAATTAAAAAATGGCTTAGGTCAAACTTTTAGAGGCTTTGAGTAGGCTCAAACCGGGATTGTTATTTAATAATACAATATCGTTTTGAATAGGATTTAACTTACATTTTAATTGCAAGTAATAGATTTTAATAAAAATAGTTTCATTAGCCAAATTAACATAACTACTTGTAGTAAAACATTTTATGAACTCAATAAAATTGAAAGTAATTTTGGATTCATAAAAAATTGTCTTTGAAATTGCTATATTTATTAGATAGACAAAATTGCTCATATTATAAAGGGATAAGACTTGTTTAGACCAAGTTTATGGATCATAGATAGGCCAAACCAAATAAAATATTCATTTTTTTTTTTTTACAAAAAATTATTTTTCATTAATTTGAGTCATGAGAGAGGCCATGGATCGAGTTTAAATAAGTTAATCTCATTTGTTTGAATTTCGGTATAAATAATTTTTCAGTTTGCTATACATGCATGATAAGTTGAAGGCTTCTTATCTTAATATTGATAATCAATTTTTTCGCTATTTAAATGGTAAATTTAATGTTTTTAAATAATTTTTAATATTTTAATCAAATAACAGAAAATTTATTTTGAAAAGTATTTTCTAGAAGTAAGTTCTTGTTCATCTTATATTTTTTATAGCTTTGCACTTTATAAAAGAAAAAATATTACTATTTGATGGATAATTTGTTACATAAAGACATACCATGTTGCTTATATTAAATCTATGGACAATTATTTAATATAACTGATTCTTTAATTTACAGTTATCAGGTACATATTGATTTTTCTATATTTGATTGTAACATTTACCTATTATTTCTGTGAGAAATTTAATACTCTTTATCAACAGATTGATTTTGATCGTAACATTTCTCTATTACTTTTGTAAAAAAAATTAGTATTCCTCAAAAGATTACAAATTAAAAAGGGTGAGGATGAGGTCCAAACCTAGACATAATGGATCTTTACATTGGCTATTACGATGACTTTATTAGCTCGCTAGATTATGTAATAATCACAAATTGAATATAAAAGGGTGCCCTTGATCATTTTAGACAATGGAATATCTGATTTTTAGTAGTAAAATTGAATAAAAATTAAAACTACACACCTAAATGCTGGATATATGAAATCCAATGATTATATATTAATATTTTATATGAATTTTGAATTTTTCTTTAAAATTTGTATATCGTGCACTTGCAAGATATTGGTTTGAACATAAGATTTGAAATTTTTTTTTATTCAAAGATTCTTTTGAATTAAGAAAGACCTATCTTGTAACTAATGACGTCTTTAATATTTTAACTTACCAACTCAATTAGAAATCTCAACAATAACTGACACTAAAAGGATTATTATTTGAACTTAATTATAATCCTAGATTCAATGTTTTCACTGTTATAGAAAGGTCCTTCAAATCCTTTATTGTTAAATTTTTTTTTTTGATTTTGGTTGATGGCAACCACGTCCAACCGTTGTGTGAACATTGAAAGACTATTTGGAATGGTAATTGGAATGAAACCATCTTGATAGAATTTTAATAGATTTTAAGGTGAAAATTGAATCATAACTAAGACAACAATTTCCTTTACCTCTTCCACCTCAACCATTTCCTCAATAGAGGGAGTGGATTTAAAACTCTCTTCTTCATCATTATAAAAGGGTTTTAATTGACCTATAATTGTGAATGATGTGATAGAAATTGTAGTAATGTGAATTGATCATGGAAGACAAAAAAGAATTTCAGCGAGTGAGACACGAGAACTGAAACAAAGAAAAATTTGGCATATATAAAAAATGTAAATAGCCAATCCCATGGCAATTCATGAATAAAGTAAATAGGTCCATTAGTCGTTTCTTCTATAAATGCAAAGGCTGATTCACAGCTTTAAAAACATCCATAAAATCCTAATAAATATCCAAAAGAACACTATTTAATATCCTAAATACATCAAATCAAAGTCTCATCAAGGCAAAGCAGATGGAAAGAAGTTAGCTGAGGTTGTTATCCTAAAACTGGCGTAAGTCTATTGGTGTTGTAAAATAGTAAAAGGAGTTGACTACTGAGCAAAAGACATACGAGCTAGTGGAGTTGCCTCAAATTGGGAAAGTATAATTGAAAACAAGTGAGGAAGAAGATGAGGAACCAATTGATAATGTCCCTTAAGAGGTAAAATCTTTATATGTTTTTATAAGATTTATATGAGGATGGTGATCTGGTGCTCTAAGTCATCTAGAAGTACTTCTAGCTCATTTGGCTATAATCTCTATGAAGCTTACCTACAAACGAACAAAAGATTAGAAAGCGGCAGCAAGAAAGAGTGCAACGTTTATGCACGAAGAACTAGCAAATGAAGCAGTGGAACACGTCACCAAAAATTTAAGGTGCACAATTCATATTCCAAATTTTTATTCATCTCAGAGGAACTAGTATTTTCCCTTGAACTAGGGCAAGAAAAGATTTGCATCGGTGCCAAGTTCTTAAAAATGATTGTAAGTGGAATTGGTGCCGAAGAACCTAGTGCCTCTGACCTAAATACGGAAACAAAAAGAGATAGTGGACTTTTGGATTCTATAGCCTCAATTCACCAAAATTCATTAGGGAAAATTCTACAGAATACAGACACCATATCATTTACAAATTCACAACCACAAAAAAATGAACTTATATATACATAATTATTATATATTGTAAAACAGGAAAAAAGGCTTGAAATATGTTAACAACTTGAGATGGCCTTAGAAGCATGGCCATCATCATCATTATATGAATTAAGGGCCAATATAAAAAATGAAGGCATGTTAGTGTAACACAAAATTGAAAAAAATAAAAAGAAAAAATATGGAACATAGGCGATAGAAGCTAATCGAGAACCAACGCTTGAACGATCCATAGTGTTGTCTTTCTCTGGAGATGATGACTCAATATTGAAGTAACGTCGAATGGTAATAAAATTAAGTGTTAAGAGTTTTTATTAATTTATGGGTAGTGCTAAAATTTTACGGCTTTTGAGAGAGTTAGTGTTAAAAGGAGTAATGAAACAATATAGAATATATATATATACTGTAAAAAAAGAAAAAAGCTTGAAATATGTTTTGTGGCAACTTGAGATGGCCTTAAAAGCATGGCCATCATCATCGTCATCACGTGAATGAAGGGCCAATACAAAAAATAAAGGCATGTTAGTGTAACACAAAAGTAAAAAAATAGAATAAAAGGAGAAATATGGAACATAGGCCACAGAAACTAACCAAGAACCAACGATTGAACGATCCACAGTGTTGTCTTTCTTTGGAGGTGATGACTCAATGTTGAAGTAAAGTTGAATGGTAATAAAATTAATTGTTAGGATTTTTTATTAATTGGTGGGTACTGCTAAATTCTATGGCTTTTGGGAGTCTGCACACACACACACACAGTTAGAGTGAAAAGGAGTAATGGAACAATATAGAAGGCTTAGCCAAATTCTCTTCGACCAAACAAATCAACTTAATCAATTTAGTTTTTCAAGCATTGTCTTTATTTTGTTTCAAAGCTCTGTCTATTTACTTTTGTTGTTTTACAAGCTTTCTTTACATTCTAAGTAATCAATTTCTCTTAACTTTACAAGCAATCAAAGATATCTTTTATATTTTCCTGGCTTAATTTTAGTTTAATCGCATAGCTGGTAAAATGTATATCCATGAATTCAACCCACAATTTAGAAGTCATATAGTGTATATTCATTTTACAATTGATGTACTAAACACACTTGGCACGCCCGCAAATTCTATTGAAGTTGTCAACTAGCCCGATGATTCACTGCTTGCTCCCTACGAACACCAACATAATCTAATATGATTTCACATAAAAATAGATTTTGAGAAGTGATCTTAATATAAATATTAGGTTCGATCTTAGGGATATTTTGAATATAGTAAACAAGACTTTTTAGATTTTTATTTTCATAAAAATTTAAAAATTATCTATTATATATATTAGAAATTCCATAAATTTAAATTATATAAATTTATAATAAATTCTGACAGAAAATTATTTTGATATGGAGATTTTTCTAGAAGATTTGATATCACTTTTTATTTTTATAATCCTAAAATTCTGGGAAGACAATAGTTGTTAGGTGAAGTATGAGTCTTTCCTTTATTTAAAAAGATTTGGTATAAAAGACATGTTAGGTTGATGTAGTAGTTATGGAGCATAACTCTTGTATGCTTACTGTTACTATATAAAGCAGAATATCTAATGAACGGATTATGTATTTTGTGGTGGTACGTTTATTGTGTTTGAGTGTGAGATAGAAAATCCTATGTTTTTGCTTTAGAAGTTGCTAGGTTTATTTGTTGTGTTTGTAATAGAGAAATTACGACATGGTATTAGAACTTCCACCTTAAGGGGTCTGCGTCTATCTTTGAGAGTTCTAAGAGAGATTTGAGAGCTATTTTGTTACGGATTATAGGTCTATTTCCTTTGATCTTTGTTTTGTTTTGGGGTAAACAATTTGTGTGAGATAATATGCCATCATTAGGAGCCTTTCCTTCAGCTAATCCTCCAATATTTGGTGGTTTAAATTATCAAGTATGGGCTGTTACAATGAATACCTACTTAAAGCTCTAAATCTATGGGAGGTAGTACAGCAAGGAGGAGAACAAGTTCCATCTTTGAGAAAATGTCACAGTGAAGGAAATAAAAAAAAAAAAGCATGATGAGTTGGTTACTAGGAGGCCTAAACCACTTAATTGCCTTCATTCTACAGTATCAGAGGTTATTTTTACAAGGATAATGGCTTGTGAGACAACAAAGGAGGCTTAGGATAATCTGAAAGAAGAATTGGAGGGTAGTGACAGAGTTAGAGTAGTTAGACTTTTAAATTTAAAGAGGGAGTTTGAGTTGTTGAAAATGAAAGATTCTAAAAGTGTTAATGTTAGAAGTTACATTTGATGACACTTAGGCTATGCTAAATTGTCACTGTTGATTGAGTATTTTTTGTACCTTTATATGTATTCAGCAGCTTATTGTGTAACATCCCTTCCCGGTCCACCCGTGAATCCAAATGAACCGAGCCGAGACACTATAATCTGGTTGAACCTATGTCCTGTCATGTTGATATCATCCTGTATGCTAAAAATCATGTCATGTTGTTGCTTTATACATCATTTATATATAGACATTTACTTAATAGTTATATGACATTACACTATTTTCCAAAATGAAATGGGCCCAACTATGTGCCCTGTATATGCCACAGAACCAAAATATCAAAATGAATAGTTACCTGAAGATTGGGTCTTCAAAAGATGAACTGCAGCAGTTGGAAAGATGACTCTCTATGGTCCAGACCCAAAACCTGCGAGTTAAAACAGGTAACTCCCTGAGTAAATAAAGCTCAGTGGATATATCAACTCACACATATCATTATATTTTCATGGTCTTACCTGCTGTTTATTATACTGTATGAATTAAGCAATTTTTATTAAACATCGTATAATTTATAAATAACACAATCTCATAACTGTATGACTCCATAAGATTACAGTGAAACCGAAGTGATAAGAAGGACTATATGAAACTGGATGAATACTATATGGCTGGGTTGCTATGACCCGTATATAAATCATATCTACTCAACGGCCTGTAGCCGGAGTACCAAACTGTATGGGACGCAGATCTGCTATCCTATGTCGCGACATAGCCTTATCTACGTGGTTTCTACCTAACCTCAGTGGAGCATATTATCGGAAATATTCATAAAATGCACAAACCATACTGTTTACCTATATGTTGTCTCATTCTATACGTCGCTAACGTGTTTAATGCTTTAAAAGGATTTCATAGCCAACTACAAGTAATATCGAATAATGCAAACAATTGATAACTTGTAAAGGAACTTGCATGAAATTAATCTAACTTTTGCACCCGCGATGCAACTCTTACTACTCTTTGTGTCACTTAATTTAGACCATTCAAGTTAAGGAAATTTTTGATTTTAATTTAAGTGCTAATCTTAGGCTGAATGAATCTACATATGCATTCCAACATCATTTCTAATGTAGTCTTAAAATCTGCCGGGGCAGCCTGTACATGTTTGACAAATTCTAGCATAACTCTTTCTCTTAAGTCCTATTTAGGTCATTCTAAATTCTATGGTTAGCTAACACATTAGGGTACAAATATATCTTCTATCACCTCTCTGAAATATATTGGCAAAGTAGTCAAATACTGAATTAAATTAGCAACTTCCAGTCTGCCCAGCTGTTGGTTTCCAGCCTACACAGTTTGTACCATTTTGGTCATATCTCTCAATTTATAAGGCCAATTTAGGTGATTCTAAATTCTATGGTTAGATAACACATTAGGGTACAAATATGTCTTCTATCACCTCTGTGAAATATGTTGGTAAAGTAGTCAAATATTGAATTAAAGTAGCAACTTCCAGTCTGCCCAGCTGTTGGTTTCTAGCCTGCACAGTTTGTACCATTTTGGTCATATCTCTCAATTTATAAGGCCAATTTAGGTGATTATAAATTCATGGTTAGCTGACACATTAGGGTACAAATATTTCTTCTATGACGTCTCTGAAATATGTTGGTAAAGTAGTCAAATATTGAGCTAAAGCAGCACCTTCTAGTCCGCCTAGATTTTTGATTTCCAGCCTGCACAGTTTGTACTATTTTGGGCATATCTTTCAATTTATAAGTCCAATTTAGGTGATTCCAAAGTTCATAGACAGATAAAACATAAAGGAACAAATAACTCTTCTATATCACTTCCTAATTCCATCAGTAAACAGGTTCAAATTCAGGTTGAAGTTACTGGTCAGTTTTCCACCAAACCTATTTCAGCATGAAATCAATATCCAATTCATTTATTCAATGCATCCCATGCTTAATCAACATTCTGAGACCTATTACTCAACATTCAGCAATATATCATATCACTATCATCACACTACACATATTCTCATGCAAGAAAATTTGTTAAACTAAAAGAGATATCAAACCTTCAAACAAAAAGCTTTAAACCTTCTTCTTAGCTTCCCTTTTCTTCTCACTTTGAGCTCACCTCTCCTATACATAATAACATCTTATTAATCATCCAAAATCTCACTAAATTATGAAATTCAAGAAATTCAACGTACTTGGATAGAGTTATAGGTTAAATTTAATGCTTGAAATGTTGAATATTAAGGTAGAAAATGGAGGAAGATTTAGGAGAAGATGGAGAAGGTAAAGTGAAGGAAGAAGACAAAAGAGAAGATGGAGAAGGTAAAGTGAATGAAATTTTCGGGTAACCTCCAAATATATCTTCTAGTATGTTAAAAAATTACCAAATAGTACCTAAATTTTTAATATTTTACCATTTAATACCTAAACTTTATACCTTATTTCAATTAGGTCCTAATCCTTATACTTTTATTTCAATTGAGTCTACATCTTTATGTTTCATTCAATTAAGTCAAATTCTTTTATTTATTTAATTTTTATGGCTCGAACCGGGTTCTGGTTCGTTCCGACTCGACTCGAGTCGCTAAATACAACGACTCGATTTAGTAGGATGTCACATATTGCTGTTAGACAAAATTATGTAATTAGCTCTTTTGTTTTAGCTTTATGTTTAATCAAGTTTGAAATTTGATTAGTTAAAAATTCAAATTCAAAATTTAGTTGAATCAACTCGTTGGTTATATAATCAACTTTGTGGATTAAGGAAAAACCCACACTATTTTCCTATCTCTGTTCTCCAAGTTCTACAATTTCCTTCTCTTTTAGTTAACAAATTAAGTGGTATCAGAGCCCCTTTGTGGTCTTGAGGGACTGTGAGAAAGAGAGAAAACCAGTAAGAAAAAACATCCACAAACTAAAAAAATTTTCATTTTTTTTTATATGGCTTCAATGAGCTTCTCTACTCAAATACCTTCTGTTTTTACAGGGGAAGGGTACGCTGTTAGGGTTGTCAAAATGAAAGCCTAACTCCAAGCTTATGATCTTTGGGAGGTGATTGAAACGAGTAAGGAGCCAAATCCAGTACCAAATAATCCAACTGTAGCTCAGATGAAGAATCATAGAGAAGAAGTTGCGAAAAAGTTCAAAGCTCTCACCTGCATGCATTCCGACGTGAATGAAGTGATTTTTTTAAGAATTATTGTTAGAATTTAACGTGGAAATAACACATAAACCCAAGATTAATTGAATTCAAAACATCTCAAGAAAAACATATATTAAATAACATACCGCTTAAAGAACACGCAGCCATGTTGAATCCAAAAATCCCCTTTAATTTATAAATCTTAAATTCTTGAAATCTTCTTCTCCTTATCGAATTTTAATACAGAGAATTATATCTTTTAGTGATAGAAAGATATCTCTTTTTTTTTTTAAAGGGGGTATGTATCTTTCTTTTATAGATAGGAGAAGAGGGCCAAGAATAACTGTTCAGAAACAATACAACCATTCCAAACGTGTTTTGATAACCACTCCTTTTATTATTTTTTTATTAGTCGTCCACTCCATCAAGGACACTTATCCATTATGCAATTATTCATTATTTTAGGCATTCTTTTAATTGGCTAAAAACTTGTATAAGTGGGTGAAAAATAAAATTAAAACATTAGGTTAGTGGGTCACCCACTCAATTTAATGTAGAAATAACATTCTCATACTTGGCCCACTAAACCAATTATGAAAACTATAATATATATATATATATATATTTTGGAAAACATATTTGACACAAGTGATCACGATTTTAACAAACTTAGCCAATACGCCCAAAATCATATGCCATAATATTGAATCAGTTTAGATCATAAATGCGAGTCATGGCGGTCACATAACCATAACGTCATGTTTCCTTCCATGCACTACACATCAATAACCCTTACTCACCCAATCCTTAATGTCGAACTGGCCCCTATAATTTGTCTTGTTAAGACAATTCTTGTTTGTCAAATAATAAACGTGCACCCATAATTGAAAATAAGAATAAACAGAAGCAATTTTTAATGTGCATATTGTCAATCACATAACCATCATTCATTATCATACATATTATGGATTCCTCAAAAGACCCATCCTCATAATATTTTCCAAATATGCCGTTAGAGGTAATACTTTAGTTAATGGATCAACAACCATAAGTGTAGTCCTAATATTTTCAACTGACACTTGTTGTTTCTGGACTCTTTCTTTAACAACTAAATACTTTAAATTTATGTGTTTCGATCCACTAGAAAATTTGTCATTCTTAGAGAAGGAAACAACTCCGGTGTTACCACAATGTATTCTCAATGGTTTAGCAATAGAGTCAAGAACACTAAGTCCTGAGATAAAATTCCGCAACCACAAGGCATGACTTGAGGCTTCAAAACAAGCAACAAATTCGTCTTCCATCGTGGATGAAGCACTAATTGATTGTTTTGCACTCTTCCACGAGATTGCCCCATTTGCTAGCATAAAGACAAATCCTGAAGTTGACTTTAAGCTATCGAGACAACCACCATAATCAGAATTTGAGTAACCAACAACCTCTAAATGTTCTGATCTTTTATAAGTGAGCATATAGTCCTTTGTTCCTTGTAAGTACCTCATAACCTTCTTTGCAACTTTCCAGTGTTAGAATCCTGGATCACTTTGATAACTTCCTAACATACCAACAGCAAAGCTAATATTCGGTCTGATACAAGTTTGAGCTACATTAAACTCCCTACAGCTGATGCATAAGGAATTTTCTTCATTTGCTCTCTTTCTATATTATTCCTTGGACACTGCATTTTACTTAATTTGTCACCTTTCAATATAGGTGCAATACCCTCTGAACATGACTGCATATTGAATCTCTCTAAAATTCGATTAATATATCCTTTTTGAGACAAACCTAAAACTCCTCGAGATCGATCCTTGAAGATCCCAATACCAATTACATAGTTTGCCTCACCCATATCGACCATCTAAAAATTTTTAGAGAGATATTCCTTAGTTTCACGTAATAAACCAAGATCACAGCTAGCAAGCAAATTATCATCCACATACAGTATCAAAAATATAAACTTGCTCCCACCAACTTTTAGATATATGCACTAATCAATAGCGTTCTCCTTAAATCCGAAAGATGTAATGGTATCATTGAACTTAATATACCATTGTCTGAAAGCTTGTTTAAGACCATAAATGGATTTCTTTAATTTGCAAACTAGGTGTTCGTTGCCTTTCTTTGTGAACCCCTCAAGTTGTTCCATATAAATATCCTCATCCAAATTTCCATTTAAGAATGCAGTTTTCACATCCATTTGATGCAACTCTAAATCAAAATGAGCTACAAGTGCCATGATGATTCTAAGGAATCCTTTTTGGAAATTGGAGAAAAAGTATCTCTGTAATCGATATCTTCCTTTTGAGTGAAACCTTTGGCCACAAGTTTGGCCTTAAATCGTTCAATATTGCCTTTAGCGTCACGCTTTGTCTCAAAGACCCATTTACAGCAGACAGATTTACAACTATTAGGCAATTCGATGAGATCCTAAACACCATTATGGGCCATACAATTCAACTCTTCCTTCATAGCTTCCATCTATTTACTAGAATCATCACTTTTCATGGCTTGTGAAAATGAAAACGGATCATTTCTCATCCCAATATCAAAGTCAGATTGTTGTAGATACACCACATAATCATTTGAAATGGCAAATCTCCTTTCTCTTTGAGATCTCCTCAAAGGTACCAGTTGCGATGGCTCTACTACATTTTCAGTGGCAATATTTTCTAGTGGTAATGAACCATCTCTATTATGTTGCTCATATTCCTCAACATGTTGAATAGGTTGAGAGGCAATAATTTGTTGAGGTTAAAAGGGTGGTAGGATATCCACTCTTATCTCCTAAATATCTACTTTTCTTGGTTCATTACTCCCACTGATTTCACCATTCTTTAAGAATCTAGCATTGTCAGTTTCAACTATTCTGACAGTGTGGTTAGGACAGTAAAATCTGTACCCTTTTGTTTTATCCGGATAGCCAATAAAATATCCAAATATCGTTCTTGAATCAAGTTTTTTTTCTCATGTGGATCACAAATTCTTCCCTCCACTGGACAACCCCATATATGTATATGTCTCAAACTAAGTTTCTTACCAGTCCATAACTCGAAAGGAGTTTTTGGAACTAGCTTACTAGGAACTCTGTTCAAGATATACATTGTGGTCTTTAAGGCTTCACCGGACAATGAAATTGGTACAGAAGAGTAACTCATCATACTCCTAACCATTTCCATTAATGTGCGATTACACCTTTCAGCAACACCATTTTGCTATGGCGTACCAGGCATTGTGTACTGAGCACGAATGCCATGCTTTTCAAGGAATTTGGCAAAAGGACCAGAATTTTGTCCTGATTTATCATATCTACCATAATATTCACCACCTTGATCCGACCGCACAATTTTAATCCTTTTATCTACTTGTCTCTCGACTTCTGTAATGTATATTTCAAAGATGTCAATAGCCTGAGACTTTAATGCATTAGATAAACATACCCGCAACGAGATAGATCATCTACAAAGGTGATAAAATACTTTTCTCTAGTTAAACATGGAACAGATAATGGTCCATAAATATCCGTATGAATGATCTTAAGAAGCTCATTACTTCTTGTAGTATCTTTCTTCATATGCTTTGTTTGCTTTCCTTTTAGGCAATCCACGCACACTTGGAAATCAGTGAAATCAAGATTTTGTAAAATCTCATCCTTCATTAATCTTTCAATTCTTTCCCTAGAAATGTGTCCTAGTCTTCTGTGCCACAAAATTGAAGAATTTTCATTAATTAAGCCACGTTTTGAACCAACATTTGAATGTAGGGTTATCAAAGCTTGTGCAAATTCATGGTTCAAGGAAATTTTATATAAACCATCATATAAAATACCAGAACCAACTGTAACAAAATTTAACAACAAACTAAATTGTCCAGAACCGAATAAAACAGAATATCTAGCAACATCTAATTTTGATAAAGAAACCAAATTCCTAGAAAACGAAGTACATAAAAGGTATTAAGAAGATCCATTTGATGACCAGTCTTTAAGAACAAGTGATAGGTGCCGACAGCTACCACTTCTACTCGGAGACGGTTTCCTATATAGAGAAATTTTTCATTTTCCTTCGGTTTCCTGGTTGTAAGGAATCCCTAAATTAAATTTGTCACATGAGTTGTGGCTGCTGAATCAATCCACCAAGTATTTGAAGGTACTTCAGCAAGATTGGATTTATAACATACAAAAGGAAGATTTGTACCTCTCTTTTCGAACCAAGTCTTGCGCTTGTTACAGTCCTTCTTCACATGTCCTTTCTTGCCACAAAAGTAGCAACTTACTGTGAATTTTCCATCATGACTTTGGCTACCTTCCCCAAGTCCGCTTTTCTTTGGTAGAAAGTTCTTTCTTTTTCTGAATTTTCCTTTCTTCTTCATGACTCCATGAGACACTGTAAGAGCAAGATTATGTCCTTCTTGTCTTAATCTCACTTCCTCTTGAATACATGTACTGGTAAGCTCATTCAAGTTCCACTTTTCCCTATTAGTATTGTAGTGGATCTTGAAAGGGGCAAACTGTGATGAAAGTGAGTTAAGGACAAATTATTCCAAGGACTCATCCAACAAATTATGGTTTATGAATATTCGCTTTAGACAGTTTTATCACGAAAATTTTGAAATTAATGCTATTAATTACAAAATTATTCTGAGATGTATGAATTCAATTAAGCTCTGATACCAAATGTTAGAATTTAACACAGAAATTAACACATAAACCTAAGATTAATTGAATTCAAAACATCTCAAGAAAAACATATATTAAATAACATACCACTTGAAGAACATGCAGCCATGTTGAATATAGAAATCCCCTTTAATTTATAAATCTTAAATCTTGAACTGTTCTTCTCCTTATCCAATTTTAATACAGAGAATTATATCTTTTAGTGATGAAAAGATATCTTTTTTTTAAGGGGTTATGTATCTTTCTTTTATAGATAGGAGAAAAGGGCCAAGAATAACTGTTCAGAAACAATACAACCATTCCAAACGTGTTTTGATAATCGCTCCTTTTATTATTTTTTAATTAGTCGTCCACTCCATCAAGGACACTTATCCATTATGCAGTTATTCATTATTTTAGGCATTCTTTTAATTGGCTAAAAACTTGTATAAGTGAGTGAAAAATAAAATTAAAACATTAGGTTGGTGGGCCACCCACTTAATTGAATGTACAAATAACAATTATGGCGTGTGAATTTGCCAAAGAAGCATGGGATAAGCTGAAAGAAAAATTCTAAGGCAGTGACAAGACAATAAAAATGCAGGTTTTGAATTTAAGAAGGGACTTTGAGATGCTAAGGGTGAAAGATACTAAATCTGTTAAGGATTATTCAAACAGATTAATAAAAGTAGTTAATCAAATTAGATTATTAGGGGAAGAACTCACAGATCAAAGAATTATGGAGAAGGTACCTGTTAGCTTACCTGAAAAATTTAAAGCCAAAATTTCATCTTTTGACGATTCAAAAGATATTACCCAAATTTCCTTGACTAAGTTGGTGAATGCTTTACAAGCATGTGAGAAGAGGAGGAGCATTAGGATGGAGCAATCTCAAGAATCAGCTTTACAAGTTAAAGCTAAAAACAAATCATATTTCAGCACCAATTCAACTAGAAGATATGGTGATAAAAAGAGATAAAGAGAAGAAAGAAGATGGAGGCAACAAAGCTGGTGATCTGAAAGGCAAATTTCCTCCTTGGAAAATTTACGAAAAAATAATCATACTGAGAAGTATTATTGGTTTAGACCAGGAATGAAATGCAAAGCTTGGGACAAACCAGGCTATATTGAAAAATTTTGCAGAAACAAACCTGCTCAAGGAAAACAACAAGCACAACAATAAGATCAACTCAAATGGCAAAAAATCAGAATGTTTAGGAGGAGAGCATGTTTATGGTGACTTCTTTTTCAGTTCAGAGAAGCAAAGATGATTGGTGGTTTGATAATAGCTGCACTTTTCATATTTGTTCAAACAAAAATTTTTTTAGATTTCTAAACAAATATGAGATACCATCAATCAACACAGCAATAATTGATGTTGTTCAAGTGAAAGGCATTGGCTTTGTTGTTGAAACAAAATCAGGTCGAAACTAATTCCTAAGGTTCTCTTTGTACCTGATGTTTGCCAAAACTTATTGAGTGTCGGTCAATTATTAGAAAAGAACTATGTGTTGCTATTTAAAGATAAATCATGCACTATCTTTGATCCAGTTGGTTGTGAATTATTTTGTGTTAAAATAGTGCAAAGAAGTTTTTCTTTAGACTTAAAAGGGCCACATATGAGTGCATTTTCAAGCTCAGCTGATGATTCTTTTTTATGGCATAAGAGATTAGGACACTTTAATCTCTCATCTCTGAAATACATGCATAATGAAAATCTGACACTCAACTTACCTCATTTGATTGATTGTTCTAGATTTTGTGAAGTACGTTAGCTTGGGAAATTGAAAATTCACCCTTTTCGAAAAACCAATCATGGAGATTTAATGAAAAATTGCAGTTGATACATTCAGATGTGTATGGACCCATGAGCACACCCTCCTTGAATGGCAGTAGATTTTTCATTTTGTTCATTGATGAATTGAGTAGAATGTGTTGGTGTATTTTATGAAATACAAGTCAGAAGTTTTTGATGTCTTTGTTAAATTTAAAGTTTTAATTGAGAAGCAATATGGAAGTGAAATCAAAATACTCAGGTCTGATATTGGGACTGAGTATACTTCTGATAAATTCAACAAATTTTGTGAAGAATTTGGCATTCAGCATCAAATCACAGTACCATACACTCAAAAAAATGGGGTGTGTGAGAGGAAGAATGGACTTGTGATGGAGATGGAAAGATGTCTATTGTGAGAAAAAAAATGCCAAAGAAGTTCTGGGCAGAAGCTGTCAATACAGCTATTTATTTATTAAACATGTTATCAACTAAAGCTTTAAATGGAATGACTCCTTTTGAAGCCTGGTATGGAAGCAAAACTTCAATGGAACATCTTAAAGTGTTTGGATGCATTTGTTATGCATATGTACATGAAGCTAAAAGAGACAAACTTGCATCAAAAGTTGTCATTGGTGTATTTCTTAGGTACAACAACAATGTAAAGGGTTATAGAGTTTATGATGTTAAAGCTCAGAAAATCTTTGTTAGTAGAAATTTGAAATTTGATGAACAAGTCATTTGAGACTGGAATTTGGAAGATGGTAGGGTTCATAAATAAATCTCAAACCATGAGATTGCACTTCAAGAACCAAATGCTATACAATCAGATTCTGACTTAAAATCGGAAAGTGTAAGGGATACAAGAACATTAACAAATGCATATAGTAGATGCAATGTAATTATGATTGATCCTATCAATTTTCAACAAGCAGCAAATTACAAAGATTGGATAGAAGCAACGAAGGAAGAATTAAAGATGATAGAAAAGAATCAGACATGTGGGAACTTATGAGTAGACCAAAAAATAAGAAAATCATTAGAGTGAAGTGGATTTATAAAACTAAACTGAATGCAGATGGTTCTGTCAATAAATTGAAAGCAAGGCTGGTAGTGAAAGGTCATTCTCAAGAATATGGAGTGGATTATTCGGATACATTTGTTCCGGTAGCCAAATTTGACACCATTAGACTTTTGATAGCACTTGCAGCTCAAAATTCTTAAAAAATCTTTGAAATGGACGTGAAATCAGCTTTTCTCAATGGCCATTTGAAGGAGCAGATATACAACGAGCAACCTGAGGGGTTTGTTTGTCAAAGGAAGAGAGAATGATGTTTATTTGTTAAAAAAGGCTCTACATGGATTGAAACAAGCTCCTAAAGCTTGGTATAGTAGAATTGATAATTATTTACTAAGATTGGGATTTGAAAGGAGTTTTAGTGAAGCTACGTTATATGTTAAAGGCAGTTCAAATTAATTACTTATTGTTTCCTTATATGTAGATGATCTTTTGGCCACCGGTAGCAGCAAAGTTCTTATTAATGCTTTTAAGGAGGAGATGCAAAAAGTATTTGATATGACACATCTGGGTAAAATGCACTATCTTTTGGGAATGAAGATTTATCAAATGCAATAAGGGATTTTTATTTGTCAAAACAAATATGCTTGGGAAATTTTGAAGAAATCAGAATGTCGAAGTGTAAATTTGTTAGCACTGCTCTAGCCCAAAATATAAAAATTATATAGAGATGATGGCTCTGATTTAGTAGATGCAAGTGTTTATAGAAGCATTGTGGGAAGTTTGTTGTATCTTATTGCAATAAGACCAGATTTGATGTTTGTTGCAATCCTGTTGTCCATATTCGTGCTAAAACAAAGTAAAATCCACTTCACAACTACTAAAAGAGTCCTTAGATATGTAAAAGGGACTGCAGATTTTGGAATTTGGTATCAGAAAACAAAAGATGCAAAGTTGGTTGGTTACTCAGATAGCAATTGGGCTGGCTCTGTGCATGATATGAAGAGCACTTCTAGATTTTTTTTTTCTCATTTGGATCAGAAGCTATCAGTTGGAATTCAAAAAAAAAAAAAAAAAGATACCATAGCTTAATCAACATTAGAGGCAGACTACATATCTATTACTGCTACTGTAAATCAAGCAATTTGGTTCAGAAAAGTGGTGAAAGATTTGAAGTTTGAGCAAAAATGTGTTACTGAAATCTTATGTGACAACCAATCTGCTGTAGCCATGGTAAAAAATCCAGTTTTCCATGGAAAAAAAAACATATAAAGATCAAGTACCATTTTGTTATAGAGGCTGAGAAAGAAGAAGAAGTAAAATTGGTCCACTGCAACTCAAAGATGCAAGTTGCTGATATTATGAAAAAAGCAATACCAAAAGAAAGATTTGGCAAATTGAGAAGTAATCTTTCAGTTTGTAACCGAAGTGCCAAAGAGGAGTGTTAGAAGTTACAGATGACACTTAGATTATGCTAAATTGTTACTGTTGAATGAATATTTTTTTGTACTTTTGTATGTATTCAGGAGCTCGTTGCTGTTAGACAAAATTATGTAATCAGCTCTTTTGTTTTAGCTTTATGTGTAATCAAGTTTGAAATTTGATTAGTTAAAAATTCAAATTTCAAATTTGAGTGAATCAAATCCTTTGTTATATAATCTCTTTTGTATTCAACTTTGTGGATAAGGAAAAACCACGCTATTTTCCCGTCTCTATTCTCCAAGTTCTGCAATTTTCTTCTCTTTTAATTAACAGTTAAAGATTACTCTGTAAAACTGATGGAGATTGTTAATCAAATTAGCCTTCATGGTGAGGTTTTTCAAACCAAAAGGTAGTGGAGAGCTCTGGCTGAATATCTTATGTACCAGGAATATCATGATAAGTCTTCTCGATAAGTTTGAGTCTAAAATTTTAGCTATTGAAGAATCATGTGACTTGAGATCTAAGCTACAAGCTCAAGAATAAAGAGTCTCAATGAGGTCTGAAGAAGTTAATCAGGGAGACTTCTAAACTTTCCAAGCTTTTCAAGTGAAGTACGAAGGAAAATCTTCTTTAAATTTAATGAGAATGAAATCGAAAGCAAAGATGGTAGTGGGAAGAGAAGATTTCCATCTTATAGTACATATGGGAAGACAAACCATACAAAGGACAGATGTTAGGAAAAAGTTTCAATATCACTTTTGTAAGAAGCAAGGCCACATTCAAAGATTTTGCAAAGCATAGCAAAATCAATCACAATAACAACCTGCTCAACAAGCCAATTTCAGTGAAGAAAAACAAGAATTTGAAGAATCTTTTTCTTTTTTCTTTTTTTTTTTTTTTGTTTTTGCTTCTCAAGCCTATGAGTCACTAGAGAAATACATTTGGAACGTTGATAGTGATTGTACATATCACATGGCCAAAGATGAAAGTTTTTTCATTTCTTTGGATAGACGTGTCAAGAAAAAAGTGAGGATGGGAGATGGGAAAATTATTCAAGCTGAAGGAAAAAGTTCAATCGAACTTCAAACAATGAAAGGTAATATACTTATTTCTGATGTTCTCCTCATTCCAAAGCTTGATCAAAATCTTTAAGTGTTGCACAACTAGTAAATGAGGGGTATTCTGTTTAGAAGAGCTTGTTGTGTTATTTATGATTCGCATGATTCAAAGATCGTTGAAGTGAGTTTGAGAAATAATAGTTTTATTTTAAAACTAAAAAATGATAAACTTTATGCTGAGATTGATGGCAGAAATGATTGTGGTAGTGATAAAAATGAAAAGAAAAATCAAGAACAGAATAGTAAATCAACAGGTGCTGAAATAAAAGAGGGGCAATCAAAATAGGTATTTGTGATTCTATATTTAATGTTAAAATATCAAATTTTAAATATTGTTGTAATGAAATTAAAGAGGAGCTCAAGAAGGTTAAATCAACTACAAATGTTAGAAGGTTGATATGTCTTAAGAGGAAATTATGTTGTCTGGTCGAAGAAAAATTTAGCAGAGCAAGTTGAAAATTATCATATTTTTTTGCAGCAATAATTCTTTTATTTCAGTTCCAAGATATTATTTTCAGCATGGGAGAGTTAAGCAAATTCATGTTAAATTCATCCATTTAAAAAAGCTAAGAAGAACCATTTTGTGGAGCTAATTCCTTATAAGTTTGATGATTCAGGTCCAAGTTTGAAGTGGATGAGAGGGTGTTTTAGAGTCTTCAAGAAAAATCTCAAGGAGTCTTGGGATATTGAGATTTTTCTAGAACATTTGATATCACTTTTTTTTTTTGCAATCCTAAATTTTTAAAAGGCAATGATTGTTAGGCGAAGTATGAGTCTTTCTTTTATTTAAGGAGATTTGGTATAAAAGATATGTTAGGTTGATGTAGTAGTTATGAACCATAACTCTTGTAAGCTTACTACTGTTATATAAAACATAACTAATGAATGAATAATGCATTTGTGGTGGTACATTTATTTTTTTAATGTGGTTAAGTGTAAGGTAGAGAATCCTTTGTTTTTTCTTTAAAAGTTGTTGGATTTGTTTGTTGTGTTTGTAATAGAGAAATTCCAACACTAATTATATTTTAAAGGTAATTGGTTGTAATTTTTATGAATAAGTTATAAAATTTCAAAGAAACTTCAAAAATTTAGATTTTGGATTACTTATTTGGAACCAAAAATTACAAAATAAATAAATTAGTATCACAATATTAATGTATTTGATAAAAACCTAGGAACTATAGGGTAACTACCCTTTATGTTTTTAAAACAGTTGCTCTGAAGAGTTCTGTATACGATATTCTCAGAAATTGGTACTGAAATGATGATATAGAAAGACTAATCTTGCTAGAATTATTTTGCAATACCAAACAATTAAAAAACATATAAAAAATCCAAAAATATTAGAACTATTACTTTCAGTATAATGGATACTTAATTCATGGAGTTGGGGAAATATAGAAGGGAAGCTTGAATTCAACAATACCTCTATAGAGATAATTATTTCATAGTACTGAAACTACACTTGTGTTTAGAAAGACTCCACATTTTGAAACCTCTTTTTGTAGTTGGTTGAAAGATTTCAAATAGCTTAACTCTTTGAGGTTGGTTAATGAATTTGAAATTTTCCTTGAAAATCATCAAAACCTAAATGATTCACACAAATATAAGAACATAGTATGGCAAAATGAAGAAGCTGAAATATTATTGCTCAATCAAGAGAAAGAATAAACAAAAGAAAACTGAAGTGCTCTATGCATTGATGCTCTTGAGATACACTTCTATTTAAATTAGAAAACTTAAACTTTCTAAAAAAACTCAACTGATTCCACTAGTGGAGCTAATGAGGCTCATATTTTATTCCCACAAATAAAGGACCAACACTACTAACTTTACTTTTGGTAAAGAGAAACAAATCTTAGACCCATTCAAAACACAACAATAAGTTTCACTAATTTGTGATACTCTCCTTTAGTGCAAACTTACTATTACTAACGCCAATAACTTCATGAAATCCTCCAAATTTAGTTTTGGCAAGAGCTTTAGTGAAGATTTCAGCTACTTGTTCTTCTATTCCTATGTTCTACAGCTTAGTGTCTTGAGTTAGCACCTTCTCACGAATAAAGTGAAAATGAGTTTCAATGTGTTTTGTGCAAGCATGAAACACTGGATTTGCAACAACCTTTATTGCACTTTCACTATCACAATAAATGAGAATCGAATGGTTGGAAGTGGAGACCATTTCCTGAATAAGTCTCTTAAGCCATAAACATTCTTGAGTAGCCATAGTAACTGCCATATACTCTGCTTCATAACTTGAAAGAGCCATAATAACTTGTTTTTGCCTATAGCGTAAAATTATAGCAAAACATGTAGTAAAACAGAATCCTGTTGCGGAACATCTGTCATTTACATCACTAGCCCAATCTGCATCTACCAAGCCACTCAATGAAAATGGCAACTGCTTGTACATTAATCCATAACATTGAGTGCCTTTTACATAGCGAAGAATCTTTTTCACTGCAATTAAGTGTCCTTCACATGGTTGATCCATAAACTGAAAAATAACTCCAACAGAATACGCAATATCAGGTCTTGTGATAGTTATATAGAATGAACTACCAACAATTTGTCGAAAAACTGTTGCATTCTCTAGTAGTTTCCCATCAATTTTTGATAACTTTAGGCAAGACTCCATAGGAGTGGTCATTGCTTTTGACTACACCATACGAAACCATTGGATAAGCTTACTGCATATCCTTTTTGAGAGACAAAATACCCACCAAAATTTTCAATTTCCAAACCAAGAAAACAATGAGCTTCACCCAAAATTTTCATTTCAAAACGAATAGACAAATCCTCCTGAAGATTATCAATTTCAACATTATTATCACCCGTGATAATCATATCATCCACATAATAAGAGTAAAGTGCACATAGTGGATGCTTTCTTCATAAGTAAACTTTGGTCAAGATTTGAAGATTTGAAACCTCAAAAATAAAGGTACTGAGCAATCTTTCCATACCAAACACGTGGAGCTTGCTTGAGGTCGTAGATTGCTTTCTTGAGTAGGCACATGTGATTTGGAAACTCCTTTGAAACGAAACCATAAGATTGTTCCATAAAGATATTATGATCCATCTCCCCATAAAGAATTGCTTTTCTTATATCTAATTGCCATAGTTTCCAGCCTCTGTTAGTGGCCAAAGAAAATAACTGTTTGAATTGTTACCATTTTAGCAACACAGCTGAATGTATTGTCATAATCTTGACCATATTTTTTGGGAGAAGCCATGAGCAATAAGATGAGCTTTACACTAGTCAATTTAACCATCAGCCTTTTTCTTTTTGTATCCCTATTTGCAAGTAATTACATCAACATTTATCGGTTTTGATACAAGCTCCTATGTGAAATTCTTGTTTAAGGCTAAAATTTCTTCTTTTGTTGCTTCTTCCCTTTCAAAAATTTCCTTCACTTCATTATAGGATTCTGGCTCATCTTCATGTAAATCTTCCATGAAAAAAGAAAACAAAACAGAGAATTGATTTGATTGAACTTCAAAATCAGCTAGGTAATTTGGTTGCTTTCTTTGTCTTGTTGATCTTCGTAGGACAACATCAGTAACTTCATGTATTTGAATTGTTCTTAAGATGAAGAAGTAGTTCTCCCTGCATTTTTAGGTGTAGAATCTTTAAGAAACAATGGAAGATTAATAATACTTCTGTCTTTAACTTCATTAGACTTGTAGGATGAAATTTCATCAAATACCACATCACGGGAAACAACCACCTTCTTTGTTTCTGGATCCATACATCTCCAACCTTTTCTATGAGTATCATAGCCAACAAAAATATAACGTCTAGCCTTTGGATCAAGTTCAGTTTGATTATCTTTTAATTTGTGAACATAATAAACAGACCAAAAAACTCAAAAATAGCTCACATTGGGTTTCTGATGATAGATTAATTCAAAAGGAGACGAATCATTCCCTAATCATGGTGGCAACTGATTCATGACATGATATGCAATATGAAAAGTTGCATCCCATAACTCCCTTAAAAGATTCTTTTCATGTAACCAAGACAAGCACACAAATGTTAAATGAGCTAACTTACGTTCAACAACTCCAATTTTATTGCGGAGTGTCTGGACAAGTCATTTGTCGTTGACTCTCGTGTTCCCTACAATATTCCATAAAATAATTAAATAGAAATTCTCCTCCATTATCATTGCATAAGCACTCAGCTAGTAGCTCGAGCTCTTTCTCCATATCTTGCTTAAACTGAATAAATTTGGAGAAAGCCTCACTTTTGTGTTCCAGGAAATAAACCCAAGTAAATCAAGAAAAATCATCAATAATCAACATCATATAAAGAGAACTTGTGTAACTAGGTGTTCTTGTTAGCCCCAAAAGGTCTGAGTGAACTAATGCCAACGCCGCGGATACTCTATTCTTTGAATTTGAAAAAAGGGAGATGATGGGATTTTCCATATTGGCAACCCTAACAAATCTCATCATAGTGAAAGTCTCTAAAAATAGGGATACCATCAAATTGCTTGGTGGAGATTTTTTGCAATAGCTAATAACCAATATGACCTAAACGAGCATGCTAGATGTTGAACTTGTAACCTAACCTACCTTTTTAACACATGCATCATTTGTAGCCAAAACATATAGAGATTTCTTTCTTTTTCCTGTAAACAAAACATCAGCTTCAATATGCTTCAAATTTGTAAGAACTTGAAAATCATTGGGACCAAAAAGGACATACCTTCCTAAGTTCGTTATTTGAGAAACTGAAGCCATATTCTTTTTCAAGCATGGGACATGATAGAGATCCTTGAGAAATATGCCTCCATTATTTGAGTCACCTTCTTTTATTACAGGATGTCAAGAATTATCTACTACTACAATGACCTTCTTCCTAGCATCATTAGCTATTGCATGATGAGAACACCTGAAATCCATGATCCATTCTTTGTTGTAGCCAATAAAACATTGGAATTTGTAAGTGCATTGGTCTGGTGCAAAACAGAAGTCATGTTTGTTGCATGATTAATAACATTGATAGATAAGCATTTCTCCGGGTTTAGTTAAGGATTCAACACTTTCTTATGCAATATTTGTTGTTATTTCTTATAATTTAACTCAAAAATTTGACTGTATATGGCCTGGTTTTCCACATTGATCATATGCCACCTTTACCCGACAATCTCATTTGATGTGTCCTAGCTTTTCACACCTATAATAAACTCAAGAATTTCCTTTGGACTACTCCTGATTCTTATCTGCTGTAGAGTGCTTGGAGGAGAAACTCTTTTTCCTCTGGTCTTTAATGTAAAGAACATCCTCTGTTTGAGGAAGAGGCTTGTTAATGCTTATCATTTGCTAAACTAAAACTTCCTAGTCTAAAAGCAAAATTTCCAACTCAAAAATAAAAGGTTGATTCACCTACCCTTGTATGGAAGACATAAAAGGCATGAACTCTTTTCACATGCCACGAATAAGATATCGATGCAAAAAAATATCCTCAACACAATTTCTTAAAAGAATTTCCTTGAGTTGTTATAGTTAGTTCATTCTCAAGATATTGTAGTCACGCTATATTTTTCTTAGCAAGCAGCTTTTCGAGAGTGTCTTACACTTGCTTTAGCGACTTCATATCCCGAACATAGTTAATAGACTCTTTGCTTACTGATGTCCGTAAAGCAAATAAAGCTTTTTGTGACATCCCGACCCGGCAAAGCGATCCTAAGAGGGCAAGTAGAGCAAAGCTCCTGGCTAGTTTCTAGAATGGCAGGCTAGCTATGAGTAATGGAATGTGGGACACATGAATGAATCGGATCATATATTGGAAAGGGAGAAACTAATCATCAGAGGCACCTTTTGGTGAAATGGCCTTGAGAGTTGGAAGAACTCCAGGGTTAAGCGTGGTCGCTTAACAAAAATTCTAGGATGGGTGATGACTTAGAAAGTTCTATATTTCGCCTATGGGACAAAACTGTGCGAGTCTTGTCAATCCAGTATGGAATGGAATTGGCTTGATCTAAAGCGGACCATTTCTTTGGTAGTTGGAGTCAGGCGTGATAATTAGTATTAGAGTCGAACCCCTCTAGTAGATATATGGTTTGAGTACGAACCATACGGAAGTTGATGGGCCTATGACATCCCGTCCTAGCAAAGCGATCCTAAGAGGGCGGGTAGAGCAAAGCTCCTGGCTATCTTCTAGGATGGCAGGCTAGCTATGGGTAGTGGAATGCAGAACATAGGTATGAATCGCATTATATATCGAAAAGGTGAAAATTATTATCAAAGACACCTTTTGATGGAATGGCTTGGAGAGTTGGAAGAACTCTGGGGTTAAGTATGCTCGCTTAACAGAAATCCTAGGATGGATGACCACCTGGAAAATTTTCCATTTCACCTGCGGGACAAAACCGCATGGGTCTTGCCAATCCAGCATGGGATGGAATTGGCTTGATCCAAAGCAAACAATTCCTCTAGTGGTTGGAGTCAAGCGTGACAGCTTTCCCACACTTGATCTTCCATTTCCACTGCAATTTGGCATTCTAAGGAGTGTCTACTGGAATTGTTGTTTCATCACCAAAGACTAGATCCCACAAATCCTGCTCTTGAAATTAAGCTTCCATGTTTAGTTTTCAATAATTGTAATTTATTCCAGCCAACTTTACTACAGAGATACTAGACAAAGCACTTCTACCCTTCATCTTGATTAAGTAATAATATCAAACACTTGGCAAGCAGCCAAGCTCTGATACCATCACACAAATACAAGATCATAGTACAACAAGATGAAGAAGCTGAAATATTATCGCTCAATCAAGAGAAAGACTCGATCAAGAGAAAGAATAAATAAAAGAAAAATGAAGTGCTCTGTGCATTAATGCTCTTGAGATACACTTCTATTTAAACTAGAAAACTTAAACTTCCTAAAAAAACTCAATTGATTCCACTGGTAGAGCTAATGATGCTCCTATTTTATTTCCACAAATAAAGGACCAATACTACAAACTAACTTTAGTAAAGAGAAACAAATGTTAAACCCATCAAAAAACAGCAATAAGTTTCACTAATTTGTGACAACGGTCACTAGTCACTTTCCTAGAAATCTCCCAAAAACTACTAATAAGACATTTTACAATACTGGAATTGTAGTGAAAATATGGGTAAGATAAGAACGATATTTTAAGTAGCTTTTATTGCACAAGTGTTGGCAATTACTGCAAAGTTTAAAAATGTAATAAAAAGGAAAATTGAATTTTGCTTACTAAAATCAAATTATTTTATTATATTTCAAACATTGCGTTTGAAAATTTAATTCAAAGGATTAAATTCCTCGCATCTTCAACAGTTATGACATGGAGTTTTCTAATATCATATTGAAGTTCATACATGATGGAAAGTAGACATTATTTAACATGCACATCACAAATTTAAATTACGCATTTTTTATATTTTAAAATAAAGCCACTACTAATGGCGAGAAGTACTTGGACCTCCAATTTGGTAGGCATTCCTTCGCTCCTGCTTTAGCCTTGCCTTTAGATAGTTGCCCTTGATCTTCCGCAATTGAGCTATTGCATTTGGCATTTCTATCCTTTCTCCTGGTTGTTCCTTTGAGCATGCAACTCCAATTTTTAGTATAGAAATGATGATGTCTTTCTCAAAACTCCCTCTTCCCTCTTCAGATAGAATTCTTTGATCCACAATATCCATCTTTCTATAAGGCAAAGCTCCCTCAACAAAAGTATGGAGACTTAAATCATCTTTAAAAGCATCATCAGTTGGTTTTTTTCCTGTAAAAATTTCTAATAATATAATCCCATAGCTATATACATCTCCCTCTATTGACATTCTGCCACCCATTCCATAGTCTGCAAATAGACGTAGTATATTAATATAAGACACAATATTTAGATGTATATAGAATTATAATAACAAAATCTAGATAAAACAAGAAATAAATATCATATAGTATTTGCGATTAGTATTTTACAAAATGATTAGATATTAGAAAGTGTATACCTGGAGCAATATAGCCTATAGATCCTTTAATAGTTGACGAGCTGTTGCTCTGATAGGGTTGAACCTCATCAGATATTGTGGAGATAATTTTAGCCAACCCAAAATCTCCAATATGAGCAGTCATCTCCTCATCTAAAAGAACATTACTTGGCTTTAGATCACCATGTATGATTGTTGTTGAGCTTCCATTATGGAGATACTCTAATGCAGTAGCAATATCAATGGCTATGTTTAATCTGTCAATTAATTTCAGATATCTTGATTCTCCTTCTATTCCATTCTGTGCATGTAACCATTTCTCCAAGCTCCCATTGGCCATGAATTTATAGATCAAAGCTTTAAAATCATTACCTTCAAAGTCAATGCTAGAACAAACACTGAGCAGCTTCAAAAGATTTCGATGCCTTATATTTTTGAGAGCTTGGCATTCTGACATGAAACTGTTTGAAGCTCCTCTTCGTTGCAGATTTAACACTTTGATTGCCACTTCTGTTCCTACTTGCTCAAGAAATCCTTTATAGACAGAGCCATAGCTACCAACACCAATTATATATTCTGGAGAGAATCCATTTGTTGCTTTGAAGAGTTCTGCATATGATATTCTCAGAAATTGGTACTGAAATGATGGTATAGAAAGACTCATCTTTCTGGATTTCCTTTTGCAATACCAAATAACTAACAAACACACCAGAAAAGACAGAAATGTTGCGACAACCACTGGGATTGTTACTTTCAGCACAAACGATACTTTATTCTCGGAGTTGCGGGAAAGACAAAAAGGAAGCTTTAATTCAGCAATACCTCCACAGAGACGATTGTTTCCTTGTAGTGAAACTGCACTTGCATTTAGAAAGATTCCACGTTTTGGAACCTCTCCTTGGAATTGGTTGAAAGATAGATTCAAATAGTTCAACTCTTCAAGGTCAGCTAATGAATCTGAAATTTCCCCAGAAAAATTGTTTTGTGAAATATCCAGCTTTTTTAAACCCCGTAAAGCACTAAACTCTTGAGGTATTTTCCCTTCAAATGAATTTTCCTCTAGATGAAGCTCTTCCAAAATGGAACACTTGCTAATAGTGTTTGGAATCGTGCCAGATAATTTATTGTGCGATAAATCCAACTTGACAAGATTTTGCAAGAAACCAACTTCTAATGGAATGGAACCACTAAGCGCATTAGCAGATAAGTCGAGGGAAACTGAAAGAGATGAAAGGCCAATGACCTGTTTGGGTATTGAGCCACTGAGACCATTATGTGATAGATCCAACTGGATCAAATAGTGACAATTACCAAGACTTGGAGGAATGCTTCCCTTCAGATTATTGAACGCTAGGGAGAGCCGACTCAACTTAGATGAATTACCAATTGAAGATGGTATGGCCCCTATTAATTGGTTGCTCTCCAAACTCAGTGTTTCCAACTGTTGAAATTTCTCAAAATTAATATGAATAGGTCCAGTTAGATAATTTCCTGAGAAAAACAAAATTTGCAGGTTGATGAGGTTTTCGACTCCACTAGGAATGGTACCTTGAAACTGATTTCCAGTTAGAGTTAGAACCTGCAACTCTTTTGAGAGATTTGCAATGGAATTGGGTAGAGACCCTCTAAGAAAATTAAATGCTACATTCATCTCTTTAAAATTGGAGCAATTAGTTAGAGAAACAATGAAACCTAAGTCACCTTCTAGTTGATTATAGGAAAATTCTATGTATTGAAGATGTGACAGCTTTCCAAGATCCTTTGGAACCGGACCAGTAAAATGGTTACTATCTAAATCAAAATTTTCAAGGGAGGAAGCATTTAACAGTGAAATTGGAATAGGTCCAGTAAACTTATTAGATCCAAGTAAAAAGACTTTCAGCTTGGGAAGAGTGAGACCTATATTGGAGGGGATACTGCCATGTAATTGATTACCATAAACTACTAGTGTATCAATGCTCGAAATGTTTAAGAGGCCTTGAGGAATTTCACCTGTTAGATTATTCTCGCTAAACATAAAAAATCTCAAGCTCCCAAGGCGAGAGATTTCCTCTGGTGTCTGTCCATGCAATTCATTTGTTGTTAAAGAGATTAGTGAAAGAGATGAGAGATTTCCAATGGAAGGAGGAATCCTCCCTGTGAGCTTATTTTTACCCAAAATTAAAACTTCAAGTTTCAGTAAAGAGCCCAGCTCAGAAGGGATGTTACCTTGCAACTTGTTGACATTGAGATCAACAACCAGAAGGTTTGAGCAACTTGACAAATTTGCTGGTATCTTCCCACTGAATGAGTTGTTGCTGAGTATTAAATAGCCTAGACGGTGCAGATGGACCATTTCTTGTGGGATTTGGCCATAGAAGCTATTATTGTTCAAATCAATCCGCTTGAGAAAAGAAAGATTTCCAATATGTGGTGATAGTGATCCTACCAACCGTTGCGAGTTTAGATTCAAGGCTATGACCCTGTCAGGATGCCTCAGACTGCAAAAAACGCCATGCCAATTGCAGAAATGCAAGGAATCATTCCAAGAACTCAAGACTTGAAATGGATCTTGTTGAATGGCATTTTTGAAGGATATCAAAGCAAGTCTGTCAGTTTCATTTTGAAAGCAAGTGACTGAATTGAAGAAGCAAAAGCACCAGCAGACGAGAGCTGGGATATGATAAAGAGAGCAACTCTGAGACATGCTTTTGGTAAGCAGTAGCTATGGTGTATATGGCTAATTAGTGGCAATTTATAGTAGAGACAACTTAAGACTATCACTTTCAGTACTGTAGGTATAAGTTTGCCACATCTATAATGGAATAAGTGTTTTAATTAAATGTAGAAAATTAATGTGAAGTGCTTGAAAATAAGGTTTGGCAGATAACAAAATTGGAGAAGCGTGTAAGAGAGTGGAAAATGATGGATTATTACATAATATATATATATATATATTGGTAGAACAAAATATATAATTTTAATTTCTGATTAAAGCTTTAATTAATAAAAAAGATTTAAAAAATCATTGACATTACAAGTTTTTATCAATTAACTTATTGATTATTAAAATTTTCCAACTATTTTTTATGTGCATTTCACTCTTTTCCAAATAAAAGAAAATAAAATATTTTAATTATGACTAATAAATAGAAAACTAAAATCAAATTCCAATTACATGTATATGAAAATACACGAACACGAATTTATTATTTTTCATATTATATTATACTTAATATAAATAGAGCGCTACGTACAGTTTATATTATAATTATAATTGGTGTTTTGCACATTTACATAATTTGAGGGTGAAGCCAAAAAATTTAATCAGAATAGGCAATTTTATTCTTAAATTTTAATAGAAAAAATTTTATTTGTTTACCATCTAATTAGAAATTGTTAGTTTTAAATATTGGTCAGAATGATAATTGATAATTTGAATAGAAAAAAAAAATCATTACTTTTTTTGGAAGAAAAGAGAACCTTACTTAATTTCCAAATATATTCATCTACAATTTTTCTTAAATTTCTTTTCCCAATCTTTTTCTAACCTTATATGTAAAGTTCGTACTTACATAATTTTTCATTATTGAATAAGCTATATAATGACTAATTGAAAGATAATCTTTCCTGAGTTTTGCTGGAAAGCGGAAATATAAAGGTGTATCTAGCTAGTAAAAGAATTATTTAATTAGGGTTTTATATATTTTAAGATATTAAAATTTTAGTATGGTTATCTTTTGAAGTTATAAAAATTTTGCTTTAAACATTTTATGCTGTTGAATTGGGAGCTGATTCTAGAATAGATTGGACCTTAGAAAAGAAAAGACACTCACGAGTCATGATGGTCATGATGGTTTGATTTTAATCACATAAGTGGAGAGAGGATAAAAATAGAAATTACAATTTTATTTTTTTTTATTTAATGGTGGGCACATGCCTACACTGGGTATAGTGTACCTCTGCCCTGCATAGTTTATGAAATAAATATAATAATAATTAAGTTTTAGTCTTAAACTAGCAGGGGTCGACTCTATGAATCTTATAGTTTACATATCCACTCTAGTCATGCTAAAAACAATGCAAAACAAAATATATGTTTGAAAAATAATTTTAAATTACTTTTTTTAAAAAAATTGAAAATGAATTTTAAAATCATTTGATATATTAATAAAAACAAAACATGAAATATATAACAATAAATCAGGGTTTATCACATATACTTTTTGCATTCATTCTATTATGTTTGCAGCTATATCCTCACTAATATCCAAAAACCATAGGTCTTTAGCGACAATTTCCCTCCAAGTAGTTCTACGTCGACCTCTTCTTTTTTTAAGACCTTCCCCTACTAAAGTATAACATTTGCGAAACTAGGGATGTGAATTGACTGCACTTGGACTCCAGTATACATCTAATCTAACATCTTTTTCGTGCTTTTTTTTATTAAACCAAACTATCAGTACAAGTATTTTGTCTTACTTTTATTTAGTCTAAAACTCTTATCCTCAAAAATTCTCCTCCATAGTTTCAACTTTTGGTTCATATCTCACTAATTTCATCAATTAGGACAATAACTTTTTAATCTTACAAAAATGGATTTAAATAGGTAAAGCTATCTAAGCCATAGATATGGTTTTAATATATGAATTAAATTTTGGATTATATTTTAAAAATCACAAAATAAAGACAAATAGAAATATAAAATTATAAAATAATTTTAGTATAAAAATTAGATTATGGCTATATATAATAATTAAATATTATAGGACAGAACTAAGTTAATTTTAAATCTTGCTTTTTTCTTTTTTTTTTTGGGTAAACTTCCTTATTAAATTGAATGGGTAAAAGCAACTACTAATTTAATAAATTGAAGATTTTTTTTTTTTTTTCAAATTATTAGATTTGAATCAGTCTGGAATACGAATGCATTTATTAATTGGGACTTTATTGATGGGTGTTGAGACTTGACTCTTATTGACTTGCTAATTTGTATTCTCTGTGTGAAAACTTGACTTGCTAGTAAATTAATAAGTTAATGGAAATATTCTTTTCATTTTGCTTATGTAGACCCATATGAAATTTTCTTTTCCACAGAAAAATAAAATAAAAATCTCTTCAAAATTTTCATCATGTTTTTCTTTCTTCCCATTTTCCATTCTCTCCCAAACTTAATGAATAAGAATTGCCCAATTTAAGGTTCCGTGTATCATGCTCTCTGTATCATTCTATTTGCATGGTTTGACAGGATATGTATATTAAAAATTTAATCAATAAAATTTATTTTTTTCTTTTTTATCCTTAACTCATTAACATATTAATAAAAGTCATTTATTTAATGAAGAATCATAAAATTTATCATGAAAAAAAATAATTGTTCCTATCTATAAATTTAGAAATTTTACAAACATTTTGGTACATTCAAAAAAAAAAAATAACAAACAAACAAAACGGGACGAGAGACTATTTAATTATACTTTATAGAAATCTAAAATCAAATTCAGATATATATATATATATATATATATATCATTTGAATGGCAACTAAACTATCGCTTTCAGTAGTCTACTCTTGCTGTAGATTCCTTGTTGATGTAACAATATTGAAATTAAAATCTTTAATTAAAGAAGTGTACTGAAATATGAATATATTTTATTAATAAATCTGACTCAAAATAGATAGTTCTTTTAAATTCTAATTCAAAATATATAGTATTTTATTAATAATTCAACTTTTCAATTTTTTACTTATTTGCTATATCTGTTTCATAATACTTGTCACATTTAAAATCTGACGTTCCTTAAAAAAATTATTAAATTTGTTTAAATTAAATAAATTATTAATTCTGTTACATAATACTTGTCACATTTGAGAAAATAACTTATTCTAAAATACTTGTCACATTTATGTTTCAAGAAGTAATAAATATTTTTTTTCTATGTTTGCCATTTGTACATGACCAATAATTATTACTTTAATTTAATAGCTTTCTTAGAGAATTAGTATTAAATTAAAGGTAATATGGTGAATTTAATTAATAATTTATTGTAACTTAGACAAATTTAATGGTTTTCTTAAGAAATGTGAAATTTCAAATGTGACAAGTACTATGGAACAGAGGTAGAATTGAGTAAATTGACTATATTACCCTTAATTTAGTACTAATTTTCTAAGAAAATTATTAAATTGAAGTAATAATCATTGGTCATATGCAAAGGGTAAATATGAAAAAAAAAAAAAAGATTTATTACTCCTTGAAATCATAAATGTGACAATTATTTTGGAACAAATTATTTTTTCAATTGTGACAAATATTATGGAACAGAGATAGTAACTAATTTATTTTATCAAACCTGACCAAAACTATTTAAAAATTTATTTATTTTTAAATATTTTAGTATTATTATATTTTTTAATTTTAATGTTTTCCATATTTTATTTTAATATTTTTTTAGAATGGATTTTGTTCTGAAAAAGATTAGCAAGATTATAAATGAGGATGTCAAGAATGGCTTGCGCTCCTTGGTTCTGCATTCACTATTAGAAGAATTTTGAATTTTAAATTTAAATTAAATGATTTTAATAAAAAGTGAAACATTAAGATTTAAATTAAATATATTAAAAAATAAACCTTTATTAAATTTTTGCGCAGCACAAATATATAGTTAATATGTGTATGAAAACACACATATAAAATTTATTTTTAAAAAAATAAATAGAAAACTAATAAACTGTATAATTAAATTAGTGGTAGATTTTTTTTTTTTAAATAAAGGAAGCCTAAATATGATTATTTATAGATATAAATAAATAACATTGAAGCATGTTTTTTGATGTGGTGCAATATTGAGAAGAATTAGTTGCTGATGTTACATTTTATTATTTTTTAATCTTTATTTGTCAATTGTTTAATTTAATTATTTCCTCTGTTGTACAAATTTTTATTCTAAAATAATAATAACACTCGTCTTTTTTCAGTAATAATAACATATAATAATTAATTTATTTTATTAATGATAAAATTTTATTTTTAATAATTAATAATTATAATAATAAATTTATTATATCATAATAAAACCCTTATTTTTTTCTGCTAATGAATCACTCCAATATTCTCCATGCTTCATAACAAAATGTGATTTTTTTTAATTCTCTCATTTTTTTTAATTTGTATTTTAACTTTATCTATTTTTCTATTGATTTTATTTTATTTTATTTAAATCTACTCTAATTTAGAAATTGCTAGTTTTAAATATTGTACCTTCGCCCCTGTATATTTTATGAAATAAATATAATAATAATTAAGTTTTAATTTCAAACTAACAAGATTCGACTATACGTTGATTTAAATATCCACTCTGATCATGCTAAAAACAATGCAAAACAAAATATAGGTTCGAAAAATAATTTTAAAATACTTTTTTTTAAAAAAATTTGAAAATGAATTTTAAAATCATTTGATATATTAATAAATAGAACAAAACATGAAATATGTAACAACTAATCATAGTTTATCACATATATCTTTTGCGTCCATTGTATTCTGTTTGTAGCTATATCCCCACTAATATCCAAAGACCATAGGTCTCTAACGACAACTTCACTCCAAGTAGTTCTAGATTACCTCTTCTTTTTTTAATACCTTCCCCTACTAAAGTATCACATTTGCGAAGCTAGGGATGTGAATTGACTGCACTTGGATACCAGTATACTATCTAATCTAACCTCTTTTTCGTGCTTTTTTTTATTAAACCAAACTCTGTCTTACTTTTATTTGGTCTAAAGCTCTTATCCTCAAGAATTCTCCTCCATAGTTTCAACTTTTGGTTAACTATCTGACTAATTTCATCAATTAGGACAATAATTTTTTAATCTTACAAAAATGCATTTGAATAGGTAAAGCTATCTAAAACTATAGATATGGTTTTAATATATGAATTAAATTTTGGACTATATTTTAAAAATCACAAAATAAATTTCAACTGAGAAAAATCGAAATAGAAAATTATAAAATAATTTTAGTATAAAAATTAGATTATGGCTATATATAATAATTAAATATTATAGGACAAAACTAAGTTAATTTTAAATCTTGCATTTTTTTTTTTTTTTTGGTAAACTTCCTTGTTAAACTGAATGGGTAACAGCAACTACTAATTTAATAAATTGAAGAAATTTTTTTTCAGATTATTAGATTTGAATCAGTCTGTGGAATATGAATACATGTATTAATTGGGACTTTATTGATGGGTGTTTGGACTTGACTCTTTTTGACTTGCTAATTTGTATTCTCTATGTGAAAACTTGACTTGCTAGTCAATTAATAAGTGGATGGAAATATTCTTTTCATTTTGCTTATGTAGACCCATATAAAATTTTCTTTTCCACAGAAAAATAGAATAAAAATCTTTTCAAAATCTTCATCATGTTTCTCTTTTTTTCCATTTTCCATTCTCTCCCATACATATTGTATAAGTATCGTCCAATTTAATGTTCCGTGTATCATGCTCCCTATGTATCATTATATTTGTATAGTTTGACAGGATACGCATATTAAAAATTTAATCAATAAAAGTTATGTTTTTCTTTTTTATCCTTAACTCATTAACATATTAATAAAAGTCATTCATTTAATGAAAAATCATAAAAGTTATGATGAAAAAAATAATTATTTCTATATATAAACTTAGAAACTTTGCAAATATTTTGGCACATTCAAAAAAAAAAAAAAAACAAACAAACAAATAAAATGGAACGAAAGAATATTTAATTACACTTTATAGAAATCTAAAATCAAATTCCAAATATATAAAGAATATTTAATTACATTTGACTAAACTATGGCTTTCAGTAGTCTACACTTGCTGTAGATTCCTTGTTGATGTAACAATATTGAAATTAAAATCTTTAATTAAAGAAGTGTACTGAAAAATGATGAATTATAAAATGGATATGTTTTATTAATAAGTCCTGACTCAAAATATATAGTATTTTTAAAGTCTAATTCAATCTTAATTAATTAATTATTATTATTATTATTTTTTTTTTTTTTTTTTGGGGGAAAAAAAGTCGTAGATACAAAATGATGCGAGTAGCCGGGGTGTGATGCCCCGCTTGGCAAGAAGCCCAGGCTACTGGGCTTGGCATAGACTCAATCGTATATATATCTAAAATATAGATTTGCTCTGACTTCTGTGATTGAAGGGAGTGAATATGGATTGAAAAAGTTTCCCAACATTCTATTCCTTTTGTAATGGTTGATTTAACATTTTCTTTATTTTAATGAGATTCATTTTTTTCCCTAAATAAAATAAAATATAAATATCTTGAATTACGAAATTTTGTTGAATTCATTTAGAAATCTAATTTTCGTATTTGGAACGGAATAAAAATGTAGATATCAATTTTAAGAATTCAATTTTATGGAATTAAACATAACAAACTTTACCAAATTTCACAAAAATAGATGGAATTTCCAAATGAATTCCATAAAACTAAACAATCAAATTTTTTATGACAAATCTACCATTCTCTTTTTACAAAGTCAACTTTTCAATTTTCTACTTATTTACTATCTCTGTTTCATAATATTTGTCACATTTGAAATCTCACTTACCTTAAGAAAATCATTAAATTTGTTCAAGTTACAATAAAATTACTATCTCTATTCCATAATATTTGTCACATTTGAAAAAATAGTTTGTTCCAAAATACTTGTCACATTTGTGGTTTCAAGAAGTAATGAATATTTTTTTCCATGTTTGCTCTTTGGACATGACCAATAATTATTACTTCAATTTAATAGTTTTCTTAGAAAATTAGTATTAAATTAAGGGTAATATGGTGAATTTACTCAATAATTTACTGTAACTCAGACAAATTTAATGGTTTTCTTAAGAAATATGAAATTTCAAATGTGACAAGTATTATGAAAGAGAGATAGTATTGAGTAAATTGACTATATTACCCTTAATTTAATACTAGTTTTCTAAAAAAATCATTAAATTAAAGTAATAATCATTGGTCATATAAAAAGAGTAAATATGAAAAAAAAAATTTATTACTCCTTGAAACCATAAATGTGACAATTATTTTGGAACAAACTATTTTTTCAATTGTGACAAATATTATGGAACAGAGGTAGTAACTAATTTATTTTATCAAACCTGACCAAAACCATTTAAAAATTTTATTTTTTTAGAAAAATATTTTTTTATTATTTTATTTTTTAATTTTAATCTTTTTCATATTTTATTTTAATATTTTTTTTAGAAAATTTTGTTCTGAAAAAGATTAGCAAGACTATAAATGAGGCTGTCAAGAATGGCTTGCGCTCCTTGATTCTGCATTCACTATTAGAAGAATTTATTTTTTTAAAAAATAAATAAATAGAAAACTAATAAAGTTTATAATTAAATTAGTGGTAGAATATTTTTTTTTAAATAAAGGAAGTCTAAATATGCTTATTTATAGATATAAATATATAACATTGAAGCATGTTTTTTGATGTGGTGCAATATTGAGACGAATTAGTTGCTGATGTTACATTTTATTATTTTTTAATCTTTATTTGTCAATTGTTTAATTTAATTATTCCCCAGGTTGTACAAATTTTATTCTAAAATAATACTAACACTCTTGTCTTTTTTTCAGTAATAATAACATATAATAATTAATTTATTTTATTAATGATAAAATTTTATTTTTTAATAATTAATAATTATAATAATAAATTTACTATATCATAATAAAACCTTTTTTTTTTCCGCTAATGACTCACCCCAATATTCTCCATGCTTCGTAATAAAATGTGATTTTTTTAATTCTCTCATTTTTTTTTAATTTCCATTTTAAATTTATCTATTTATCTATTGATTTTATTTTATTTTATTTAAATCTACTCTTTCATTTATTTATAACAAATTAATTATTTTTTTTAATTTCAATACCGCTTTCTATAATAAACGTATATTTTTCTGCCTTTATTATATTTTTTCATACAATTTTGTTTTTCAAGTAGTGGGAGATAGAATTGACTTGACTACTACCTTAGTATTATTAGCAAGTGGGCACAACATCCCATCATCAACGCACATAACTTTTTAGTGAATTTTTCTGTTTTTGATTTGATTGAAGGAAAATAGGAGCAAGCAAATTTGGGGAATGAGATTAACTGTCCTAAGGATAATAATGTAATTTCGGTTATTTACGGTTGCTTTTGAATTTTTCTTCCATTCCATTTACTTGACTGGAGAGAAAATTTTGGTGGACCATTTTTCTGCCATTTGCAAAGCATTTTAATTTTTAAGATCCTAAGGTATTTTGGAGAACCTTTTTTTTTTTTTTTAAGATCCTATATGTTGGAAATAATTTTTTTTATATAATCACTATAAATTTATATGAAATATTTTTATAAATTATATGAAATATTATGACATATTAATTTAACGTTAAAATTTCTATTATCATTTTTCAAAGTAATTACTAGTGTTTTTACTAAATAAATAAAAAAATAAGTTAAAAAATAAAAATAATTTATTTTATTAATTAACTAAAATAATAACTATTGTAAAAATCTATTGTATTTATTGAAGCCATAAATGAGTTTATTATATTTTTTAAAAAAATTAGTATGCATCTTTTTATTGATTTTTTAATTTTTCTAGAAAACTCTACTATTTTAAATTATTTATACAAGTCCGTAGATAACTTTATACATATATATGTGATTGTAATTATTTTAGATGGAGACAACTTGGGTAAAGATAAAAAAAAAAAGAATTAAAGGATGAAAAAAAAGTCAAAAATTGGGTTTGATTAGTTCAATCCAGTTTTTCGATTCAAAACCGGTTTTATCTAGTTTTTACACCTATTGACTTTATATGGCAAATTAGACCGAACTGATTTTTCAGTTCGCAGTTAAATAGGTTCAATTGATCGGTCTGATCCGATTTTAAAACACTGCTATTTAAGACTATAAATATAGTCTTTTAAAAAGAAGATTATAAATATAGTTTTGATATATAAATCAAATTTTGGATTCAAAAATCACAAATAAAGTTCAACTCGAACAAAGTAGAAACGTAAAAATTACGAAATAATTTTAGTATAAAAATTAGGTCGCGGCTATATTATTTATATAACCAAGTTTTTTAAAAGAATTTCATTTTAGAGAAAAAAATATTAGCTTAATGTTTTTCTTTTTTTAATTGTTCACCAAATACATAATTGGAATTTTATTGTTGTTGAACAATTTGTATTGGTATTTAATAATAATTAATTTTCTTAAATTTGCATTGCACGTTGCTATACTTGTTAAATTTTACTTGTTGCAATTAAATGTAATTTCATTTTTATAAATCATTTTCTATTAGTTTATGTATATAATTTTCAATTAATTTTTTTATTATAAATTGTAATATTATGGAAGTTTATAATACTAAAATTCTAAGAGAATTATAAAATAGAAAAAAGAACATTTTGCAAGAGAATTATAAAATAGAAAAAAGAACATTTTATAATGTAATAAAATAATAAAATTTAATAATTAAATAACTTGTTAAAAAAAACATATTTATACTATGAAATATTTTTATAATTTGACAATCCAATTTTTCATGAAAATAAAATTACTTATTTCTTATAACAATTTAAATTTAATTAACTTAATTTTTTTTATATGTAATATAATATCATGAAGTGTCTATATTACTAAAATATGAAAAATAAATATCAACTATTATAATAATTAATAATCACTGTTTTAGAGTATCGTAAATAATTTTAGTATTTTTTTTTTTACTTTTGCTAAAGTCTAAGATCATATACTTAATTTTATGATTGCTTTTTTTTTAGGAAGAAAAATCTATCAACATTTTATATGATTTACTAATATAACGTGTTATATTATAATTTTATATTATATATATATTTTTAGTGTGTTTTATTTTCTTTATATTCCTTAATAAACGATAATAGATTACATTCATTCTTTGTGGAACAAGTTATTCGTAGAAAATAATTTAACCAAATGAAACTTAAAAATTTATTCAAAATAATAATTAAAATATATTTAATATGTACCAATTATATAAAATATAACAGATTAAATTAAAACTAGTTTTTCCAACCAGTAAATTAAATCCTTAAAAGATATTATATTCTTACCATAATATACCTTATATAGTATATATAATATAATTTCTCACTTTATCCATTAGATTTTATATTTAAATTGAAAATTAATATTATTAATCAAAATTAAATTATCTTTATTTTTCGACCAATAAAATTAAAATTCTTAATGATATTTTGTCAATTCATAAATTTAATAGGAGCGTTTATGGTAATCCCAAGGTTGCCCTCTCCCTTCCCGATTTTATATATATAGTATAATTTTTTATGACGTGTATTGCATGTTTTGTTACTTGTTTAATACTCATTGTTTATATTTATTTATTTTTATATATAATATTAACTATTTTCCTCTTATCTTGTGTATATCTTTTTAATGTTGTAACTCTAAACTACAATAAAATGCATTTATAGCTACAAAGTATATTGTGGCTAAAGTGTAAATTTTTGTGGCCAAATCACTATAGATTTTTCCCATGGCATGTCGTAGCAAGAAGTGGCATAGCTGAAAAAATCAATACTTCAAGCTATAACTTGATGAGACTCTAACTAAAAAGAATTAGATTTTTTTTTGCCGCAAAATACAAATTGTTTTACATTAATTTTTAAATTCATTTGTAAACCTATTGATATGGTTTTGAAATTCATTTTCCAATTCATCAATAAATTTTTAAATTTTTTTATTTATTTCTGTTGCGCGTTCAAAATAAAAAAATACAAAATAAATAAAAAACTGTCAAATATTTTATAAATATAAATATATTTAATATAAATTTAATATCTAACAAATACAAATGTATGTCAAAAAAAAAAAAAAAAAATGCAACAATCCTGTCTACCAAATATAAAATATAGAGTTACACTAAATCAGTGTTTGGAGACATATTGTTAGCTAATAAAATCCTTTGTCCATTCACCATTTCGTATTCTTGTAAAATTAATTGCACTGGGATCATCACCAACGAGTGTCGTAAAACTGGTAAAGATGAAGAGTACTTGAAGAAGTATTCAAAACTGGGATTTAGGCTCCACTCCTGATTCGACCCGTCTCAACCAAAATATGAAAATACTTGAAGAAAGTACATATTCAAAGGTATGATTTAGGCTCCACTGTTATAATTAATTTATTTGTAAATTTCATTGCAAGATTAAAAAAGCATTCATATTAAAAATTAATATAATTAATTCTCTTTATATGTTAAAATACAATAGCTACTTGTATTTTGTGACAATCTCGCAATATGTATAGTACAATTGAAAAGAGAATAATGTGTCTGCTTCTCTTTTTAAAATTACATTTTGAATTTATATTCATTTATGTTCTCATGATTTATTTTTTTAACTATAATTTTAAATGTTTATTATCTGTAATATCATATTAAATTTAATTACATACTTACATTTTATTTTGTGTAGTTATTTAAGCATAAAATATTTTTCTGATTTACTAAAAAATATAAAAAATTATTTCAGTCTCTTCAAATTTATGCAATCTTCAATTACGTTTGATATATTTACTCTTTATTAAAGTGGAAAAAATTTGATCATCGATGAAGGAAATATATATAGATATAGTAGCTATTGTTGCTTTTATGCGGGTGCATAAATAGACGAAGATAAGTTATATGTGTTAATCAAGTTAAACATATCTGAGTTTAGGAAATTTATATTTAAAATCATTAATTTTTAATAATTTTATATACCTTTGTTTTTTTGAAAATAAAGGAGCATATCTAGCTCATATTATCAAGATCAAAAGATAAAGCATCATACAAAAATAAAAGAGGCATGCCACCCATTGAAAATCAGACATGGAAACAGAAGCCCGAGCAATCGAATTAGCCACCTGGTTCGCAGATCTCTTAGCAAAAACAAAAGACACATTTGCTAGCTTATGTAAAAGAGCTTTGCAATCAAGGACAATCAAACCGAAATAAGATAAATCCAAATTATCTAAACTCAAAGCCTGAATGAGAGGTAGACAATAAGGTTAAAAAATAATTGACTGGTATTGTAAAGGCTTTACCTAGGTCAATGCCTTGCGAAAACAAAGAGCTTCCCCTAACTTAGGATCATCAACCATCGGTCTTGAATAGGCCATACTTGCTACACAGTAGCCATGATAGTCCCTAATAATAATACCCATACCAAACCAAGTATTATTAAGTGACACATCTACATCGCATTTCAGAAAATCGTAAGGAGGTGGCTGCCATTTAGTAACCATTAGGATAACGCAAGAATCGTACCCATTTATAAACAGATTAGCTCATTGCTGACCTGCATTTTGAACAATCTAGCCTACTGATAACTTTTTTTGATGCCACCATAAACTCCAAAGCACCATAAAACCCTCCTCCCTTGTCGATTTATTTTTAAGCGCTAAAGATAAAAGCCATTCTTGCATATTTGCCTATGGCCTCCAACCCACCAGTGTTAAAAGCCAACAATCTTTAGCTATATTACACTGTAACAGAGCATGCTCTATTGTCTCATTTGCCAAACCACAAGTAGGATAAAGTGATGAAATCTCGATGTGGCGCCATTGTAAGTTTACACAGCAAGGCAATGTATTGCCCACAACTCGCCATACATGATGCTGGACCTTTTTTGGTATCTTAGCTCGCCAAATGATAGACCATACATCTACATTAACCATACCCATCCCATTTTGCCATCTACATAGCCACCCTATATCCGCTTTTCATTGAATACTTACCATGATGCTCATGTGACCAGATCCAAGAATCAGCTTTAGGAGTGAGCGATAAAGGGATCTACATAATTAAATCAACATCACGAGGTAAGAAAATATCACGAACCAAGTCTTCCTTCCATCATAAAGGAGATTCCACTATGAGAGACGAAACCGTAGCAGCTTCCCAACCCTCAGGAACTGATGACATAACTTGAGGATTAGAGTTGTCCATTAGCCATGGCTGATGGAAAATAAGAGTAGACCCGCCATTCCTAATATGTCGACAGCATCCATTCTATAAAATATATCGAGAAGTCCATATACTTCTCCATAAATAGGATGGATTTCGACCTAACTCCGCATGCAAAAAATCTATCTCAGGGAAGTATCTAGCCTTTAAAATGGTGGTGACCAAAGAATGTAGCGATTGCATGAGCCTCCACCCTTGCTTGGCAAGTAAATCCATGTTAAACTATTGTATTCATCGAAAAGCCAAACCGCCCTGCTCTTTTGAAGCACACAACCGCTCCCACCATTGCCACTTTATCCCAGAGGATGTACCAGACCCAATAGACCAATAAAAAGCATTAAACATCTTCGCTATTATGTCAAATATACCTGAGGGTAAAAGAAACAATGACATGAGATAATATGGAACAGTTTGTGCTATAGAACTTATCAAAACATCCTTTCCTGCTTTGGATAACATTCGTTCCTTCCATCTAAGAATTCGTTTCGCCACCTTGTCCAAAATATACTGAAATATTTGTGTTTTGTCCATCCAATGATTAATGGCATCCCAGTATAACTACTATGCGAAACCACCTGTTGCACTCCCAAGTTTTGGGAAATTAAGTTGTGTGGTTCCACTACAACATTTGGTGAAAAAACAATAGTGACTTATTATAATTAATACATTGGCCATATGCATTTTCATACAGCAGTAAATGTAGCTTCAAACTAGCCGCTTCTAACACTGTAGCTCACACAAAAAATAGACAGTCATCCGCAAAGAATAAGTGCAAGACTGGGGGACCATTTCTTATAACCTTAGCACTATGGAGATGACCCACAACTTGATATTTATGTAGAATGGAAGAAAGAACTTGTACACAAAGAAGAAAGAGATCGGGCGAAAGCGGATCACCTTGCCTCAAACCCTAAGATGGAATAATTGGACCATATTCTTCACCACCCTGAGCTATAGAGGACACAACTGCGTGAACCCCTACCCCGAAACATCAGATGCATATGAATGCATGTGACTAAGGGCAGAAATGCACGTTAATGTGTGAGTCACCACCTTGTTTAATTATTTTCGGGTAAACTAGGAAAAACCCTAAGTTGACTCCAATTTTTAATTAACCTAATTACTAGATTAATTATCCCAATGTTAAGGCATGGTCTACGAACCCGAGGTGGATCCCGAGACTATGTCATGCTGATGAACTAACCGATGAATGAAATGCTTTGCAGGGTGAATGATGCAATTGGACTAAATGAAATGTTTAAGTGATTTCGACTTGCCGCTCAGGGTTAAATCCCTAACGTGCCTACGTACTTCCGTTTGAATGGAAGATCAAAGTCAACGTAGTTCGATAGGCCTCTTTTAGAGGGCTTTGAAGGTGTATGCTTAATGCATGAGTGTATGTATGCTTTGTGCATGTTTGTTTAGGCATTTTGCCAAAGGATCGATTGATTCGTTCGTCGCCAAAAATATTGGTTTTAAGGCATTTGTGCCAAAAATGGTTGTCGGGCAATTTGTCGCCAAAGTTGATATTTGGGCTCATTATTGCCAAAATTGATGTTCGGGCTTATTATTGCCGAAATTGATTTTGTCGGGCGATTTGTCGCCAAAATGATTGATTTTAAGGCTTTTAGCCAAAGATGGTTCATTTTAAGGCATTTTGCCAAAAATGGTCGATTTTAAGGCTTTGAGCCGAAAATGGTTGATTTTAAGGCATTTTGCCGAAAATGGTTGATTTTAAGGCATTTTGCCGAAAATGATTGATTTTAAGGCATTTTGCCGAAATTATTCGATTTTAAGGCTTTGAGCCGAGAATGGTTGATTTTAAGGCTTTGAGCCGAAAATGGTTGATTTTAAGGCTTTTAGCCAAAATGAGTTGGTTTTAAGGCATTTTACCGAAATTATTCGATTTTAAGGCTTTTAGCCAAAATGAGTTGGTTTAGGCAATTTGTTTGCCAAAAGTGTTGATTGGGTGATTGTCGCCGAAATTGATTGATTTAAAACCTTTGGCCAAAATGTGTTGATTTAGGCAATTAGTTTGCCAAAATGTTGATTAGGCGATTGTTGCCAAAATGATTGATTTAAGGCCTTTGGCCAAAAGGTGTGATTTAATTCAAGGCATTATGTCAAAAAATTGATTTAAACGATTTGTCGCTAAAAATGGTTAATCTTATTTATAGGCGATTTATTTGCCAAAAATTGATTAAGCCGTAGGCAATTTATTGCCAAAGTGTAATTGATTAAACTGTAGGCAATTTGCTGCCAAAACGCGATTGATTGAAACTTTTAGCCACAACTATCAATTAATTGGACTTAAGTCGGATTTGTTCGAAATAAGGCGATTGAACCGTAGTTATTAATTAACTAGATTCTTTAGCCAAAATTGTCGGATTTAAGATCTAATGCCACGATTATTAATTAACCGGGCATTTAAATTTAATCGTGCTTAATTAAAGTAGTTTATGTAAATAATGACGTGAATGCATTTATGCAGTTGTAGAATTATTAAGAGTAGAAGAGAAATATGCATGAAGTGCTAAAATTAAATGAACAGAGTTTCATTTATGTACCTGATTTAATCGACGACCGCTTCTTAGCTCCAGATTAAGCTCCTCGTTCGGGGAATATCAATTAATTAATTAGGATTTGTTTGATTTTTAAATGGCCAAGTATTACAACATATAAAAATAAAGACTGAATTAACAATGCAAAAAAAAAAAACGGTAAAAGAATCGCAAAAGCGTGAGGGAGAAAGATCGTCCGTCAACACAGACAGGAGTGGCCAAAATGAAGACCCGGAGGCCATTTTTATAGGTAGAATCGGGCATCTGGCGGCAGGTCCCGCTGGTGCCGGCGGCAGGCGCCGCCGGTGTTGGCGTCAGGCGCCGCCGTGTCCAGCGGCCGGAGCCGCCATGCTCAGCGGCGGCCCCTTGGGTTTTTCGCTTCAAAGGGGTTTTTAGGAGTTTCAGGTCTCCGAAAAATATTCCGGGACCTATTCCGCGATCCTCGCGACATTCCGGACGTTTTAAGTACCATATTGGCATACTTTCGGTGAACTTCCAAAATGGCCTTCAGTCCGGTTGGGGTGTCTGTAGTCTACAAAAACAGGCTTTTCAAGCCTCAAAATTTGAGTATTCACAGTTGCCCCCCACCGGCGATCATAAAAATGATTTATGGGAGTTGGTGGTTGTCTGAAACACAAATTTTGAAGGCGAAAATCGGACGCGTCTAAAAGACCCGTGCTTTAGCCATTTGCTTATAAATAGCTTGAAATTTTCATTTCCATTCATTCTAAACTCTTCAATTTAAAGAACTCTCTTCAAATTCTCTCAACCTTCAAGGCTTTGAACTTCCTCTCTCCATGGCTTCCTCGGACCTCAGTGGTGAGGATTTTCTAGATTCTCTAGGAATTTGCCTTGAAGAAGTCAATCTTACGGTGGATGCTAATACCCATGCCTCCGTGACTGGCGTCTTTGCCCAGGTAAGCCCACTTTTGCTTTTATTGTATTATTATTACTTATTATACATTTTGGGCCCTAGGGGTTGTTTTCCCCCCGGAGAAAATCATGGATCGGATTTTATTTGTGTACCTAAATATTCATTTGGAAAAAGCGGTGATAGAAAAACCTTTTTGGATATGCGATGCCGATAAATCGGTCTTATAAAGTATTTTGAGTCGCCACCCATTTTTTCGGCAATGGGACCGTTTCCAATTTTATTTTATAAAAGTGACTCCATTTAACCTAATTTTATTCAAGGCCTATTATTTAGAAAAACTGGTCAGGCGAACCAATGAGGTTCTAGGTAAGGGAATTGGGTACGTCGGTCCGTTGGAAACTGACGCCGGGAAAAAAAAACCGGCCTCTTTTAACCTACGATTTCTAAAATGATTTTATTTTAGAGAAAGCCAATTTATTTGAACCCAACCCGAATGAATCGAACCGAGTTCCTATGTGGAAAAGTAATTAACTGTCCCAATTAAATTCATCCATTGCATTCATCACAAATAAGATATATCATCCACCATCTATCCACAACACGTACTAAAATAAAAGAGAAGACTCGCTCTTGCCTTATAATTAAAGGCGGGCCACAAACCGAATTTGATAACATGATAAGCAATAAGTAAAAAGAAGTAAATCCTAAAACCTCAAAATCATTAATAATTAGTTGATTTGATTTGATTAAATCTTAATTTGCCCATGTTTGATCATTTTCTGAGTTAAAATTAAAATCTGCTTAATTGTATGAAATTACGGTGGAATAAGTAAAATACATTGAAATCATGAGACAGTTGCGTCACGCAGGTGTCCCATAAGGAACAGTCGCGTGACGCGACTCCCTTCATTCATCCTGGAACTTTAGAACAGTCGCGTCACGCGGGTAATCTATGAAGAACACTCGCGTGGCGCAACTCTTATTGTGCTACTGGAAATTGGAACAGTTGCGTCACGCGGCTGTTCTATGAAGAACAGTCGCGTGACGGAACTCCTAGCTGCGTGACAGAACTATTCGCGACTTATTAATATTCTCAGTTTTATTGATTATTCATCCGAAATGTCACATTAAATACAAAAGTATCCTGGGTTTGCGAATAGCTGCGTTACGCAGGTGGTCCAATCCATATTAAAGACTTTTGGACATGAACAGTCGCGTCACGCAGGTAGTAGCTGCGTGACGCGGCTGCTCTGGTCCGCAACTACCATTCAAACTGTCCTTTTTACATTTCTTTCTTGTTAACAGAGATTTAATATGATTCAGAAATACTCAAATATGGGCGAAATGTGGTTTAATCAAAACCAAACTAACTAAAATACTAAGAAAATGGGATTTTCACAAATAAATAACTAGTTAAAGAAAAGTGCAAACAAAAGGGTTTAGATGATTACCTAACCCTCAGATTTGAGGATTGCATACGATATGGTCGATCTAAGGATGAAGCTTCACGATTCCCGAAAGATTCAACGTCCAATCTTAACAATAAAAACCTTTCTTTTCTTTTCTTTCTCTCTTACTCTTTTTTTATGTCCTTTTTTTTTTAAGTTTCCAATCTATGTGCCTAATAGCTTGATCTTCCTCAAGGTTACTCACTGGAGTCTTTGAGGAAAACCCTAGCCACAGTCGTTTTCTTTTTTTTTTTTGGTCTAAATGCCTTAGTCTTTTTTGAGAGAAAATAAGAAGAGTTTTCAAAGTCTCTAAAAAAGGTCCCGTTTTTGCTGTGTAATGCAGTATTTATATGGTTAGGGCGACAGGGCAGTCGCGTCACACAGGTAGGAGTTGTGTGACGCACCCGTAAGCCTGCGTGACGCGACTTACTTTTCGTACAGTTGCCGCGTATCCATACAAACAGTGCAGGCCACTGCACGAGCGCGCGCCAAGGGTGTCAGACCCGTTAGAGCTGCGTGACGCAGCTAAAAGTGGCGTCATGTAGGTGATAGCTGCGTGACGCAGCCCTAACATGGGTCAGGCTCCTTTGGGCGGTTTGGTTCGATTTTTGATTCAGACACCTCTGGTTTATTGTGAAGCCTCATCCTTTGTCCTCATATCATCATCGGGTCAGGTGGAGGCATAAAATTACGCGTCAACAGTTTGCCCCCCCCACTTTATCATTAATTGTATAAACGATTAATGTTAAAGTGGTCCATTGACGCGCCTTCTATCAGGCAATCATCTCCGAAGCTCGGTTTGATCGGCTTGGAAAGATGCTGAATTGATCATCTGGTCACCTCCTAAGCTCGGTTTGATCGGCTTTGTCGGTTTCCATCCAACATGTGAATGACTTCAAAGCTCGGTTTGATCGGCTTGGAAGACACCTTCGGGGCTCGGTTTGATCGGCCTGAAGGACTTTGAATGTTTGGTCACCTTCTCAGCTCGGTTTGATCGGCTTCGTCGGTTTCCATCCAACATGTGAATGACTTCAAAGCTCGGTTTGATCGGCTTGGAAGACACCTTCGGGGCTCGGTTTGATCGGCCTGAAGGACTTTGAATGTTTGGTCACCTTCTCAGCTCAGTTTGATCGGCTTCGTTGGTTCCCATGGAATCTGAAGGGGCATCCTCGAAGCTCGGTTTGATCGGCTCGAAAGATGTTGATTTGATGGCAAAGTCTTCGAAGCTCGGTTTGATCGGCTTGAAGAGCTTTGATCTGGCCACCTACTCAGCTCGGTTTGGTCGGCTTTGTCGGCTCCAGTCGGTTTAGAAAAAGGCATCCTCGAGGCTCGGTTTGATCGGCCCGAAAGATGTCGGTTTTACCCTGGTCAACTTCGCAACTCAACATCATTGACTGGGGAAGAAGATTTCAGACAGCTTCGCAATACATCATCACTGTTTTGAAATTGTTCTGACTAGCTTCACAATGCACCATCACTAATCAACGGGACCTATCGGCTTTGAAAAACCATCACCGGTTGGCCTGAAAGAAATTGTTCACAAGAAAAAGACGAGCATTGTCCGTGTACGAACAGACTTTACTTTCTGTTAGAAAAGTATTGGAACATCACATGTTCCCAAGCAGAAATTCTTATTAAGACAGAAGGTCATACTTTTGCCCCCAGTCCGGAATCCCAGCCTAGAACCAAAAGCATTCACTTTTTACAAACGCATTATTATTATTTTTGTGAAAATTTTTACCAAAAATTTTGGCAGGAAAGGCTTAACAAAAGCTATTGCCTGTATTTTCAAGTATATCCTTTATGATATAGTGTTTACAAGGGAATTTACCTGAGGGTAATATGGACAATTTAATGCTCCTGACCCCGGTGTGGTGAGTTGATGAAAGTTTGCAGCCGTATACAAGCCGTACATCAACGTCATGTCGCCGGAACGGGTCGTCGTGAGCTTTTGAAATGGGCCGTGTGGGCCTGTCGGGCTCAAAAAGGATAATGGGCCCAATGCTCTTGTCGGGCCCAGTTGAATGGGCTTCGACCCAGCTGGTTTTACTATAAGTAGCTTCCTTCTCAGTCGATTCAATTTCACTTATTCACAAACCCTAAACAATTAGAAATTCTCTGAACTGTTCGACTAAAAAGATGTCTCAAGTCTCAGAAATCCCTGCTTCTGCCTACACTCCTGAGATGGAGGTTCTCAGGGCCCTGCCTGATATTCCTACGTTTGACGGTGAGCCGGTGCCGGTGAGCCGGAACCCGCTAACCCCCGGGACGCGACCATTGCAGCTCCTTCCGTTGCCGGGTTCGAAATTTCCAGTTTGGTACGAAACGAGTCAGATGCATGGCTTTCGATCCGAGGTAAGTACAAAATTTCTTCAATTTTCTGTTTTTACTGCTTTTGATCCGTAACTGTAGCAATAGGATTATTTTTCACTGTTTGCGCTTGCGTCGGCAGTCGCGTCACGCAGGTAGGAGTTGCGTGGCGCGGCTGTTCTTCCATGAACAGTTGCGTGACGCAGCTGTTCTTGTGAGAACAGTTGCGTGACGCGGCTATTCGAGACGCCAGAAACCCTAACTTGCCTTGAACCTTATGATTAATCTCTTCTTGACTGTGTTTAGACCTTGATTTGTTAACTTTTGATTGTTAATAACTCTAGATGGTTTGATTTTGCCCTGTTATTGCACAAAAATAGTATAAATGTAGTAGAACAAAATTAAAGTTAAACCGCTGCGTACCTTCGACAGTTGCGTCACGCAGCTGTTCTTAGGAAGAACAGTTGCGTGACGCGACTGTTCATCGATGAATGAGAGTCTCGAACAGTTGCGCGACGCGGCTAGAGAGATGCGTGGCGCGACTTCGTGGTCGCGTGACGCATCTGTTCCTGGGGCCACACATGTTGAACAGTTGTGTGACGCGACTGTTCAACATGTTTGGCGTGACGCGGGTGCTAAGGTGCGCTACGCAGCTATGCTTCTGATTGTGTAATTTGGGTAAAGCTGCGTGGCTCGACTTTGTAGACGCGTGACGCTACTGGGAGCTGCGTGACGCAGCTATGGTTCCAACCAAAACTCGAGTCTTTTTTATCCTGTCACAGAAGAAAATTAACAATTATCAGTCTTATGTTTATTGAAATTGAAATTTTCTTACAGGTTAATCTGGGCAAGGCCTGCTCAGGCGGATCGGCTACTGATGCTTTTGCCTTCTGGGATCTGCTGGACCCTCCTATGCGAGCACGGGTTGTCGCTGCAGGTTTCGGGGACTATGCCGCTGGATTGCGCCGCACACAGCCTCGTTTCCCGCCCGCTATGCGATATGCACTGATGGAGCGGTGGAACGACTGCACGCATACTTTCGTGTTCGGGTTCGGAGAGATGACCCTTACTCCCATGGATTACGCTGCCATTACCGGCTTACGCTTCACTGGCCCGATTCCTCCGCTAGACGCTCGGTACCAGACGGCTGCTATCGGAGCCCAGCTTTTCCATTCCCTCCTTGGTGTCACGACGCAGACCCGATATACCGTGCAGGGGTATATGTCTTACGAGACGGTTTATCGGTTCTGGGCCGAGAGGATCAGGACCCGGTTGGAGGCTTGGCGAGAGTTGCCAGAGGATGTTCGACCTGCTGCTCCTGTGTATACTCACGAGGAGAGGGACCAGGCCGCTCGGTCCTTCCTGTTCTACATCATTTCATCCCAGTTGTTGTGCACCTCCCAGAATAAGGGAGACCCTGCGGTGCTGGCGTGTCTTCGGGATCTGAGCCAGGTCGGGTCCTTCGACTGGGCCACACTTGGTTTGGCTCATCTTTACCACGGTCTAGATGTCTGGACTCGTGGTAGCGGTGAGTCAAACTGGCTGTTCATCCGGCCTTTGGAGGTAACACACTTTCATTCTCATTCTCTTTTTTTTCTTTGATCCGCTGTTCTCAACTGTTCAACTAACTGGTGTTATTTTCTGTCTCTATTACAGGTGTGGTCTTACGAGTATTGCATCTTCCCGGGCGGTCCGAGCGGCGATTCTCCCGTCGAGTCCAGGAGAATTCCTCGCTATCTGGCCCACTGCCACCACACTTATGCCAGTGGCGAGGATCCGGAGTACTGGCGGAGTTTCCTTAACGATCGGGAGCTGTCTGATGTGAGTACAGAAAGAATCTCTTAACCTGCGGCTTGTTTCTCTCTTTATTCTGACACACTACTAATGTTGATTTCTTATCGTTTTGCAGCTATCTTTAGAGCCATGGGACTGTGAGGCCTGGAGGACCTATCCGGGCCGGGAGGTGGCTGAGTTGCATACCCGGTCGAGGCTGCTGCTGCGAGGCTACTGGGCCGACCGGTACTTCCTTGGAGAGCGGGTTTTTGACACTCCGATAGCTCCAGCACGACGGAGAGTGCCTCATGCCCCTCCCCGGCATATGTGTCTGCTGGAGGGTTTGACCCGAGAGGACCTGGAGGTAGAGTACAGAGGTTTCTCGGCGAACGATTTCCTGTCCGCCGGTGATTTTCCTGCTTACTTTGCCTCTCGGATGCAGGCTCGACTTCCAAAGGTTCTCGAGTACACCCATGTAATTCATCTGACCTTCAATTTCATTCACTGTTACTACTCCTCTTTTTGTCTCAACTTATTGATGGTATTACTCTCTTTGTGACTGAATGCAGGAGCGGAAGACGCACAAGACCGCAGCTCATTACCGGGCTGAGGTAGCAGCTGTTTTCCCCCAGAGAAAATCAATGTTGTTTGTTTTTGGAAAAAGGTGATAAAAAATCTTTTTGGATATGCGATGCCGATAAATCAGTCTTATAAATTATTTTTAGTCGCCACCCATTATTTCGGCAATGGGACCGTTTCCAATTTTAATTTATAAAATGACTCCATTCTAAACCCATTTTTATTTAAGGCTGATTATTTTAAAAAGACTGGTCAGGCGAACCAATGAGGTTCTAGGTAAGGGAATTGGGTACGTCGGCCCATTGGAAGCCGACGCCCGGAAAAAAAAAACCGGCCTCTTTTAACCTACAATCTCTAATTTGATTTTATTTTAGAAAAGCTAATTATTTAAACCCAACCCGAATAAATCGAACCGGGTTCCTAAGTGGAAAATTAATCAACCGTCCCAAATAGGTCCATTCATTGCATTCATCACAAATAAATCATATCATCCATCATTCATCCATAATGCGTATCAAATAAAATAAAAGACCCGCTCTTGCCTTATGGTTAAAGGCGGGCCACAAACCGATTGTAATAATATGTAATTAATGATAAACAATGAACAAACAAATTCTAAAAATCCCATGATCATCAATGATTAATTGGTTTAGTTTGATTAAGACTCAGTTTACCCCTGATTGTCTATTTCTCGGATTGAGCTTGAAAATTTATTTAACTAAATGAAACTAAGCAAAATAATAGAAATAAACTGGAACTGGGAGGCAGTCGCGTCACGCGGGTGTTCTATGGAAGAACAGTCGCGTGGCGCAACTATTGCCTTTATTCTGGATTTAAGAACAGTCGCGTCACGCAGGTATCCTATGAAGAACAGCCGCGTGGCGCAACTATTGCCTTTATTCTGGATTTAAGAACAGTCGCGTCACACAGGTATCCTATGAAGAACAGCCGCGTGACGCAACTATTAGCTACGCGACGACACTGTTCGTGACATTATTAAAATCTTTAGGTATATGGGTTATTTATTTAAAGCAAAATATTAGATACAGATATAGAAACAAACATGAAAAATGAGTCGTAAACAGCTGCGTCACGCAAGAGATCTAATCCAGGTCAGGGGCTTTTGGACATGAACAGTCGCGTCACGCAGGTAGTAGCTGCGTGACGCGGCTGCTCTGGTCCGCAACTACCTTTCAAACTAGTTCTTTTTACGTTTCTTTTTGGTCCAAAGTGGTTAGAACAAACCCAGAAAAGTTCAATAATGGGTAAACTTACGTTTTGTCAATGGTAAACCAATTAATCAATACAAAAATGAGATTTTTAAGAAATAAAATGCTAGAAATAAATAAAAATAGAAAGGATAGAGTTAGAATCGTTACCTAACCCTCAGATTTGAGGATTGCATATGCTGAGATTAACTCAGAAGTGGTTTTTCACAATTCCAGAAGCGCAATCACCAAGTTCTTTTGCAAAAATGAAATTATCTTTCTCTTTTTTCCTCTTTTTCTTATCTTTTTGCTATTATCTTTCTTTAATCTTAAATCTAAATATCTATGACTTTGATCTACCCCAAGTTTACTCAATGGAGTTCTTGAGAAAGAGCTCTAGTCGTCTTTTTAGATGTCTAAACTTTGAAGATTATGTTTTCTTAGAGGAAAAATGAGAGCAAACTGAAAATGCCAAAGTCTCAAAAAAAAGTCCCGTTTTTGCTGTGTAATGTAGTATTTATATGGCTAGGGCAACAGGGCAGTCGCGTCACGCAGGTATAAGCTGCGTGACGCACCCGTAAGCCTGCGTGGCGCGACTTACTTTCCGTACAGTTGCCGCGTATCCATACAAACAGTGCAAGCCACTGCACGGGCGCGCGCCAAAGGTGTCAGACCCGTTAGAGCTGCGTGACGCAGCTAGAAGTGCCGTCACGCAGGTAGTAGCTGCGTGACGCAGCCCTAACGTGGGTCAGGCTCCTTTGGGCGGTTTGGTTCAATTTTTGATTCAGGCACTTCTGGTTTATTGTGAAACCTTATCCTTTGTCCTCATATTATCATTGGGTTAGGTGGAGGAATAAAACCACGCGTCAACAGTTTGCCCCCCCACTTTATCATTAATTGTATAAACGATTAATGTCAAAGTGGTCCATTGACGCGCCTTCAATCTGGTAATCATCCTCGAAGCTCGGTTTGGTCGGTTCGAAAGATGTTGGATTGACTTGATCATCTGGCCACCTACTCAGCTCGGTTTGATCGGCTTTTGTCGGCTCCAGTCGGATTTGTGAACAACTCCAAAGCTCGGTTTGATCGGCTATGAAGACACCTCAGAGGCTCGGTTTGATCGGCCTAAAGGATTTGAATTGATCCTCTGGTCACCTCCTTAGCTCGGTTTGATCGGCTTTGTTGGCTCCAGTCAGTATGTGAATGACTTCAAAGCTCGGTTTGATCGGCTTGGAAGACACCTTCGAGGCTCGGTTTGGTCGGCCTGAAGGATTTGAATATCTAGTCACCTTCTCGGCTCGGTTTGATCGGCTTTGTCGGCTTCCATTGAATCTGTGGAGAAACATCCTCGAGACTCGGTTTGATTGGTCACGAAAGATATTAATTTGATGACAAAGTCTTCAAAGCTCGGTTTGATCGGCTTGAAGGACTTTGATCTGGCCACCTACTCAGCACGGTTTGATCGGCTTTGTCGGCTCCAGTCGGATCAGAAAAGGCATCCTCGAGGCTCGGTTTGATCGGCCCGAAAGACGTCGGTTTTGTCCTCGTCAACTTCGCAACTCAACATCATTGACTGGGAAAGAGATTTCAAACAGCTTCGCAATACATCATCACTGTTTTGAAATTGTTCTGACTAGCTTCGCAATGCACCATCACTAATCAGTAAGACCTATCGGCTTCGGAAAAACCATCACCGGTTGGCCTGAAAAATTGATCACCAGAGAAAGAGCAATATCCGTGTACAAACAGACCTTGCCTTTTGTTAGAAAGATTTTGGGACATCACATGTCCCCATGCATTAATCATGAATTGTATAATTTGATTGTCTTTGCAAAAATTTTAGCAAAAAATCGTAGTAAAAATTTAGGCTGAAATTTCCATACATACCTTTTTGATGTAGTGGTTGGAAAAGAACTTACTTGAAGGTAATCCGGGTAATTTGATGTTTCTGTCCCCTGTGCGGTGAGTAGATGAAAATTGATGAAATGTACGAGCCGCATACCAACGTCAAATTGCTTGAATAGGCCAAGACGGGCTCTAAATGGGCCAAACGGGCCCTGCGGGCTTGATAAAAGATGATGGGCCCATTCTTTGGGCTCGGAGAAGTGAGCTTGGGCCCAGCTACTTACTATAAGTAACTTTCTTCGTAACCAATTCATTTTCACTTATCACAAACCCTAAGCAATTGAGAATCCTCTGAACTTTTCAACCAAACAAAATGTCTCAGCGTCCAGAAATTCCCGCTTCTGCTTACACTCCTGGGATGGAGATTCTCGGGGCACTACCCGATATTCCGACGTTTGAGGGTGAGGCGGTGCCGGTGAGCCGGAATCCATTGACCCCTGGGACACGGCCGTTGCAGCTTCTGCCGTTGCCAGGTACGGAGTTCCCGGTCCGATATGAGACGAGCCGGATGCGCGGCTTTCAGTCCGAGGTTAGTAGTAAAAAAAAATTCCTTTTTTTTACCGCTTTTGATATGTAATTATAGCAATAGAACTGTTCATTTGAGTTTATGCCTGCGTCGACAGTGGCGTCACGCAGGTAGGAGTTGCGTGGCGCGGCTGTTCTTCCATGAACAGTTGCGTGACGCAGCTGTTCTTGTGTGAACAGTCGCGTGACGCGACTGTTCGAGGCGCCAGAAACCCTAGCTTGCTTTGAACCTTAGAATCGACCCTTTTTATTGTATTAGAACTGGATTTGTTGAGATTGGATTGTTGGTAGCTCTAGGCGACTTGATTTTGCCCTGAAAATTGCATGAAAACAACACAAACATAGTGAAATTAGGTTGAAATTGAACTACTGTGTACCTTCGACAGTTGCGTCACGCAGCTGTTCTTTGGAAGAACAGTTGCGTGACGCGTCTGTTCGTCGATGAATGAGTTCCTTGAACAGTCGCGTAATGCGGCTAGAGAGATGCGTGGCGCGTCTTCGTGGTTGCGTGACGCATCTGTTCTTGGGGCCATGTATTTCGAACAGTTGCGTGGCGCAGCTGTAGGGTGGCGTGACGCGAGTGATGAGATGCGCTACGCAGCTATGCTTCTGATCGCGCGACTTGGGTAAAGCTGCTTGGCGCGACTCCGTAGACGCGCGACGCGACTATGAGTCGCGTGACGCAGCTATGGTGAAACTCGGGTTTTTGTTCCTCTTATCATAGAAGAAAATGAACAATTATTAGTCTTACATTTATTGAAATTGAAATTTACTTACAAGTTAATCTGGGCAAGGCCCGTTCAGGCGGATCGGCTACTGATGCTTCTGCCTTCTGGGACCTGCTGGACCCTCCTATGCGAGCTCGGGTTGTCGCTGCAGGTTTCGGGGACTATGCCGCCGGATTGCGCCGCACACAGCCTCGTTTCCCGCCCGCTATGCGATATGCATTGATGGAGCGGTGGAACGACTGCACGCACACTTTCGTGTTCGGGTTCGGAGAGATGACCCTCACTCCCATGGATTACGCTGCCATTACCGGCTTACGCTTCACTGGCCTGGTTCCCCCGCTAGACGCTCGGTACCAGACGGTTGCTATCGGAGCCCAGCTTTTCCGTTCCCTCCTCGGTGTCACGACGCAGACCCGATACACCGTACAGGGGTGCATGTCTTATGAGACGGTCTATCGGTTCTGGGCCGAGAGGATCAGGACTCGGTTGGAGGCTTGGCGAGAGTTGCCAGAGGATGTCCGACCTGCTGCTCCTGCGTATACTCGGGAGGAGAGGGACCAGGCTGCCCGGTCCTTCTTGTTCTACATCATTTCGTCCCAGCTGCTATGTACCTCCCAGAATAAGGGAGATCCGGCGGTGCTAGCATGTCTTCGGGATCTGAGCCAGGTCGGATCCTTCGACTGGGCCACACTCGGTTTGGCTCATCTCTATCATGGTCTGGATGTCTGGACCCGTGGTAGCGGTGAGTCGAACTGGCTGTTCATCCGGCCTCTGGAGGTAACATTCCTTCACTATTCAACTTTTTATTCGTCATTCTCTACTGTTCAACTAGCTGATATTACTTCTGTTTCTGTTGCAGGTATGGTCTTATGAGTACTGTATCTATCCGGGTGGTCCGAGTGGTGACTCTCCCGTCGAGTCTAGGAGGATTCCTCGCTATCTGGCCCACTGCCATCACACTTACGCCAGTGGCGAGGATCCAGAGTACTGGCGGAGCTTCCTTAACGATCGGGAGTTGTCCGATGTGAGTACAGAAAGAATCTCTGAACCTGTAGCTTGTCTCACTCTTTATTCTGACACACTACTAATGCTGATTTCTTATCATTTTTTGCAGCTATCTTTAGAGCCATGGGACTGCGAGGCCTGGAGGACCTATCCGGGCCGGGAGGTGGCTGAGTTGCATACCCGGTCGAGGCTACTGTTGCGAGGATACTGGGCTGACCGATACTTCCTTGGAGAGCGGGTTTTTGACACTCCGATAGCTCCAGCACGACGGAGAGTGCCTCATGCCCCTCCCCGGCATATGTGTCTGTTGGAGGGTTTGACCCGAGAGGACCTGGAGGTAGAGTATGGAGGCTTCTCGGCGAACGATTTCCTGTCCGCCGGTGATTTTCCTATTTATTTTGCCTCTCGGATGTAGGCTCGACTTCCCGAGGTTCTCGAGTATATTCAGGTAACCCATCTGACCTTCAACCTCATTTACTGTTACTATTCTTCCTCTTTGTTTCAACTTACTGATGGTATTACTTTCTTCATGACTGAATGCAGGAGCGGAAGACGCACAAGGCCGCAGCTTACTACCGGGCTGAGGCAGCGACTAAGGCTGGTGGCGCGGCGACTCCGGCCGGACCAGCCGGTGTAGTACTAGGCGATGTTCCGTTTCCGCCAGGTATGGAGGTGGTGTTGGATCCCGGCCTTGGTTTGGGATCTGGCATCATTATTCCTGCTGATCTTCGGCAGGCTCCTCCTCCGGTACAGCTGGACCCTGAGCACACTACACATGTAAGTTACAAACCGAATTTACAAAGTTAAAAGCACTTTACCTGAGTAATCTTTTAATAGATTTTTTTGTTTGCAGGTGCCGGCCCAGAGATACCAGGAGATCTGCCAGCGATTCGGCTTTGCCCGATCCTACATCGGTCGGCTCTACTCCGAGCGACATGAGCTGGTATGCATTTTACACATTTTTGCCTTTTTGCTTTTCATTATTTGGATGGCCTTTCTTACACATGCTTGTCTTTGCAAGAGCTGGAGAACGGGAGGCTACGGAGGCATCAGTCCCGTCAGTCCAGTGCCGTGAGCCGGCTTCAGGCGGAGGTGGAGCGGCTTCGGACGAGGCTAGAGGTTGAGGGTATCCCGCTCGACTCTTATGATGAGGATGAGGGTGGCTCTTCTTCCGACGACGGACCATCATCGCCACCCCCTCCGACTGTCGCTGGTCCTAGCCGTAGGCGGCGGTAGTCTTGTTGCATGACTCCTCCGTTTTTTGAACATTTTAAACATTTTGAACTTTTTATTGATTTTCTATTTGTTTATTTTTTTTGTGATTGTACAGCTATATCAACATCTTATGATATTATTTACACTTTTACAACACTTGGTTTTTATCACTTTATGTGTGTTTATGTTTTGTAACTATGAAGCCTTGTTCCTGTAAAAACAAAACACGAACACAACACTAAATACAAAATAGCGATGTACCATTTATTCATAAGAATGGTTCACCTCATTAGTAGTCAATAGATCGACTTATTAAAAATAAAATAAAGTGAATAAAATAATGAACTTAACATGGAACATGATCAAGAATCACCTTCCAAATAGAAAACGTATTGTAGTACTTACTTGACGGGGCGGTCCACTCGGTGAATGCGGGCGTAATGGCTCAACCACCCTTTTCTCGACTAATGTGATCGTAAAGACTCAATTTCCTTATTGTACAGGCCGTCCTTCTTCTTGATTAATGCAAGTTTGAATGCACATCGACCCGAATGGACTATTCAGGATTGTCCTTCCAACTACTTCTGACGATAGTTATTATTTCGGATGACAACATTATTTCGTTCATCGGTCCCTTCACTCTTCTATAAATGGAGATTTCGCTTCGCACCTCCTTCCCATCCAGTATCCAAAGCATATCAGTTTCTTAAGTGACTTTCTTCTATGGCCTTTAGAAGCCAAGTCTCATCTTTCGTCCAATCCATCCCTGACGATCTATGGCAAGTCTCTCCTTTGGATCAACTAGCCTGGTTAAAATATTTCAAAGACCTGAAACCTAACCATGGCTTCTTGTCTTGGCTCATTACTCATTTCAATCCGAACACCATGGTTTTCCGGTTTGAAGACTCTGAAGTGACTCCGACCTATGAGGAAATGTGCGCCGTGATGGATCATCATCCTGAACAAGACGAAACTCCGGCCTTGCCCCCAGGTCCTAGGTATAATCTAGCTGAGATTGCGACCTTGTGTCCGGTTTACCTTCCTGATGGCATAAACGTGGATCAAGGTCTTCCTTTGGAACCTTTCTTGAATAGAGTTTTGTCCACTGATCTAGATCTGCCTTGGATCCGAGCTTGTTGCTTCTTGCTGCTGAATGTGTATGCCATGAAGAACCGTCAACCCGGGATTGGAGATTTTCGACTTCTGACCGTTGTTCGTGACATGCACTTGTACCATCGCACCGTCTTCATGATGATCATGGGGGAAACAATGTGTTGGGCCAGAGATATTGCCCTTCACATTACTGATTTCAATGTTCATCATCGCGGTTGTCCATTGCTATTGCAAGCCTGGGCTCTGGATAAATTAAGCCTGATTCCTCCGGTTCCAGCTCGCTTGATTCCAACTTACGGATCTGCTGTTTTTCAATCTCGGTCTCGGAGACGCTTCGATTTTGGTGATAACCCTACTATTCGGTGGACCTGTCCTTGGTGGAGAATTAGACTGGCCATGATTGGAAGCATGAATCTCAATTACGTGTTATATGCCAGTCTGGACCGTTCCATGGCCTATTTCCCAGATAGGATCAGTCGTCAGTATGGGATGATACAACGTGTTCCCCGAGTCCACAACTTCGAGAGCGGCTTGATAACATCACATCTGTTGACCAATTTGGCCGATCGTTGGCAAAGTCGAAACACCATACATTTAGATGAAGGAATAATGCAGGATACTGTGACGCTTGCATATGCCGACTGGTTCTTTACCCCACAATGATGTCACACTTTGTGAAGGCCGACCTTTGCTGATATGTCTCCTCAGAATAATTGTTGTTTTTCTCTTATGTCCAAACCATGGGCTTTTATCTAAATGTATCCGCTTTTCTTTTAATCAATGGTCTTTATGATTCTGTCCTTATTAATTCCTGCACACATGAACAATGAAATACAACAAAACTTTTCTTTCGAAATTATTTGCTGTGTTAGTTATCTGGGGCTTCTGCCCTTGGGTTAATAAATGAAAACTCAATAAAGTAAAAATTACTCTGTAAACATAGGAATTTATGCTTGTGAACAATAAAGAATGAAGTAGCTGTTTTATAACCTGCACAAATTAAATAAAAACAAATGTAACTCCTCTATGTATGCATGAACTAATGCGAGTGTTAAGGTTTATGCATGGTTTTGTTGATCCTTCTAGGGAAATCACTGAGAAAATGGTACTCGTTCCTCTGATCAATGTCTCTCTTTCTTTTTTTTTATTCGATGTTTAGGCAGGACCAACGGCCAGGACACTTCACACTAAGTGAGTCGATCTTTGTTTAAATAAACAGAGAGGAAGGTCTTGCATTCTTCGACCGTAATTCCAGGACAAAAACAAAAATTTTGAAAACACAAATTCTTTATTAATCTTACTTCTTTTCAACATTATACAGAAGTAAAAAAAAAGTTTATTCTAATACAATGGTCATTCGTTTTAACTACTTGATTTCCTATTCTCCTTCAAGTTAAGTTGATGGCATTGAGCAATCAGTCACTAATCTGTCACGAACGCATGGCATGAATTCTGCATTTAAACTAAGCACCACGCGTTAATCCTTAGATTTTATTTTATTTTCATTTTTTTATATGCTCTGACTTTTGCCTAGGCCGCCCTTGCGGGTTTTCAACCTAGCGAGCTCATTTCTTGCCTAAGCCGCCCTCTTCGGGTTTTCAACTTAGCTCTCTCTCTTTTTTTTTTTTTTTTTTTTTTTTTTTTTTGAAATCATCATCTCAGACATAGAATTTTTTCATTTGATCCTGATTGACAATCCGATTGACAGGCTTTCCTTCCATCGTGATTAATTCAGCAGCACCTTTAGCCAGCAACTTCTGAATTCGGAACGGTCCATGCCAGTTCGGTTTGAACTTCCCAGCAGGATGATGTTGGCCTTCATGATCCAATAACCTGATCAGCACCAAATCTCCATTCTTTAAAGCCCTTGGATGTACTCGCTTGTTGTAAAAACGAGCAATCCTCCTTTTTCTCATTTGATCCTGGAATCGAGCATTCAGTCTTCTTCCGTCTAAGAGTGTCAGATCTTCATACCTCTTCTTAACCCATTCTTCTTCGGTCAGACCAGCTTCTACCAAAACCCTGAGAGACTTCTTTTCGAGCTCTACCGGTAACACTACCTCCATTCCGTATACCAATTCAAAGGGAGAAGCTCCATTTACTGCCTTGAAGGTAGTGCGATGCCCCCAGAGCGCGAAAGGAAGTTTCTCGGCCCAGCTTCTATACCTTTCACACATCTTCGACAGGATTCTCTTGATCTCCTTATTTGCAGCTTCTACCGCACCATTAGCCTGAGGGCGATAAGGAGAAGAATGGTGATGCTCAACTTTGTATTTATAAAGCAATTGGCCAACTTCTGCTTGAAAATGAGAACCATTATCTGTAACTATGTGTTGGGGAACACCATAGCGACAGAAAATGTTCTGGTCGATAAACTTGGCCACATGTTTGGCAGTTAAAATTCTGTAAGACTGAGCTTCGATCCATCTAGAGAAGTAGTCAACTGCAACCAATATATACTGATGACCATTGGATGCTACAGGTGAAATTTTACCGATGACGTCTATGCCCCATGCAGAAAAAGGCCATGAAGGAGTTGTTGGATGGAGTTCAACAGCAGGTAAGTGGCTTCTATTGTCATGATATTGACAAGCTTTGCAACGGCGCACATATTGGACACAATCGGCTTCCATTTTCATCCAAAAATAACCTTGCCTCATGATCTTTCTTGCTAAACTCATACCGCTTAGATGAGTACCACAGACTCCTTCATGAACTTTTCTCATTATGTCCTCTCCTTCTGTCTCGCTCACACATCGCAACAACACTCCATCCCAGGTTTTCTTATAGAGTTCACCATCGGCTAGGATGTAGTGTAGCGCCATTTTCCTTAAGACAGCACGGTCTTCTTTCGTCGCATCATCAGAAAAAGTACCGTTTTTCATATACCTCAGAATATCCGTAAACCAGGGTTCTTCCTCCGGCTCCACCTGATTCACATAATGTTCTTGATAGCACGGGATATTGGCTGTGGTAATGATACATGGCTTCTTCGGAACTTTGCTTATATCCTGCCAAGCCGACGCTAAGTTTGCCAAGGCGTCTGGAATTCTGTTATAGGTTCTTCCTATGTGAGTAAAAGTGATCTTGTCAAATAGTGCTGCCTTTTTCAACAAATACTCAACATAGGGTTTCAATCTTTCTTCTTCTACCTTCCATCTCTCGTTGGTGTGCTCAATAACCAGTAAAGAATCTCCTATTACTTCGACCTCCTTAGCGCCAGTCGCAAGAAGAGCTTCCATTCCCATGATGCACGCTTCATATTCTGCCATGTTGTTAGTGACTGGGAACAATAGTCTCTTGCACATGGTTGTGACTTTGCCATTAGGTGCTTCTATGACAATACCAGCCCCAGCTCCATTTCTGTTGGCTGATCCATCAAAGTATAATCTCCAAGCTCTTGTGTCAATATTCAGCAAATGCTCATCCGGAAACTCCAATTCCCAAGATTCGTCGTCTGTCACAGGGTTTTCTGCTAGAAATTCCGCCACAGCTCGACCTTTGACTGTCTTTTTCGTTACGAACTCCGCATCCACACTAGACATATGAATCAACCATTTAGACAACCGTCCCTCTAGAGTAGGCGTCCTTTGCAAATACTTCAATGGATCAATCTTTGAGACAAAAGTGACCTTGAAGGAATCGAAATACGGCCTTAATTTCTTTATCGACCACACTACTGCCATGCATGTCTTCTCAATCAGATTGTATTTCTCTTCGATAGACAATAGTTTCTTACTGATGTAGTAAATGGCTTTCTCTACTCCAGCGGCATCCGGCTGTACCAACATCGCTCCCACTCCTGCATCTTCTATGGATAGGTACAAGATCAAAGATTCTCCTGGTCTTGGCGAACTGAGCACCGGTGGATTCATCAAGTACTTCTTTATATGGTCAAAGGCTTTCTGGCAATCTTCATTCCACTTGACTGGCTGATTCTTTTTCAGTAATTTGAAGATCGAAGCACAGGTGATGGATAACCTCGAAATGAACCTGCTGATGTACTGAATCTTACCCAGGAAGCTTCTCACCTGCCGTTCTGTTCTTGGCGGCTCCATATCATGAATGGCTTTTATTTTGTCCGGATCAACCTCAATTCCGTTAGGTCCTACCACAAAACCTAACAATTTTCCTTTCGTCACTCCAAATACACACTTCTTGGGATTAAGTCTCAAATTGTACTGTTTGACTCTTGCGAAGAATTTCTCCAACATTTCTGCATGTTCTTCCTGTGTTTTTGTCATGATCACCATGTCATCTACATACACTTCCAATCCTTTATGGATCATATCATGAAATAACGTAGTAGCCATCCTCTGATATGTTGCCCCGGCATTCTTCAGTCCAAATGGCATCACTTTGTAGCAAAATGTTCCGAAGTCTGTGGTGAAAGCGGTCTTATGCTTATCCACTAAGGCCATCAATATCTGATTATATCCGGAAAACCCATCCATGATAGAATAACATCCCATTCCGGCAGCACTGTCTACCAAAACATCTATGTGTGGAAGTGGAAAGTCATCCTTAGGTGAGGCTTTGTTCAAATCCCTGTAGTCGACACAGACCCTTATCCTGCCATCTTTCTTCAGCACGGGGACTATATTTGCCAACCATTCCGGATAGTGTACCACTTCTAAGAATCCTGCATCCAGCTGCTTCTGAACTTCGGCTTTGATCTTATCCTGCCATTCTGGTCTGACCCTTCTCCTTTTCTGCTTCACTGGCTTAATACTCGGATCAGTAGGAATTAAGTGCTCTGCTATCGATCTGTCGATCCCCGGCATGTCCGCGTAGCTCCAGGCAAATACCTCTGAGTTTCTTTTGATACATTCTTGAAGATCCTGTCTGAGCTCAGTTTTAAAGTCTGATCCGATTTCAATTATTTTAGGATCTTCGGCGGTGCTTAAATTAAATGCGAAATTATGCAATGCGTTTATGTCAAATATGCGAGTGGTATAATCAATGCCATGAACATGACAATCAGGAAAACAAGAAAACAAATAGTCAAAGTTCACTTCCATTGATTGAAATAAAAGAGGAAAACCATCCATATTGCTCTCAAAACAAGCATCAGAAAAGCAAAATACAGGATTAACTGCCTGTTCAACACATTCATTACAAGTATCTTTTATTGCCTGGATCACTTCGTCGGCATCTGTGCCTTCTTCTTCCTCCGCCGGAATAGCTTCTTTCTTGGCCTCTCCATGCTCTATCGTCTTCTTTGCCTTCTTCTCTGCCTCTCCGGCATCTTCAGCAGCTAGAACAGACTGGAGGATCCGTGCCTTGGCCTTCTGCTCTTGCACTGACTTGGAAGCTTCATCCCCAATCCCCAAGAAGTTTTCAAACTCTGATATCTTCTTCGACCAATCAGATTCAGTACTTGCTTCTGTCATGCATACCATGAACTCGGTTCCATCCACCAGCTGTTCCAAAGAAGGTTCGGGCGACTTGACCAGTTTCTCCTCATAATCGGTCATAAATATCTCCAAACCGGGATAGGTTTTTCCTCTGCTCTGAAATTCCCCTTCAGCTTGTGGAACAAAGAAAATCTGATTCATATTTGACCCTCTGACCGGAGATCGAATCTCATATTTTTCCTTCTTTCTATTTTCAGAATACCCCAGTCCACATTTGTCTTGCTGCCCGGATGCTGATGAAAGAGGCTCAAACCTTCCTTGCAACTCCCGGCCTAAACCTTTGCCGTACTGCCAATTCATCTTCTTCATCATCTTTCTAGAAAAAGGACTCATGCTGTTTACTGCACTCTTGTTCTTGGCGATGGATGCATTAATCACTGCCACTTGGAAGCCTGATAACGGTACTGCCAGTTCCAGCCCTTCTACTGCAGCCACATTCAGATCCTCCTGTGCATGAATGGTTACCACGTCTGTACCCCACGGGATTTTTACTTTTCTATGTAGAGTGGATGGAACCGCACCTAGAGGATGGAGCCACGGCCTTCCTAACAAAAGAGCGTAGTTGGCCAAGATGTCAAGCACAACCACATCTACCCAACTTTCAACTGCCCCTGTGGATATCTTTGCTTTGAAGGTCCCTTTTGCATTCCGCATAGTGTTATCATAAGCCTTGACCACCATGTTTGATGGCTCAAGCTCTGACTCTTCGATCTTAAACTTGGACAGCATTTTTAACGGACAAACACACAGTGCAGACCCATTATCCACCATCACATTCCTAGTATCTCATCCATTGACGGCAATTTGAATGTAGAGTGGCTTACAGTGGTTTCTTCCCTCTGGTGGGAGGTCTGAGTCAAAGAAAGTGACTTCGCCTATCCTTCGCTGTAGCACATTGATCATGTCAACACTTTGAATCCGAGCCGGCACTCTGACGAAAGTCATAGCTTCAAGTAAAGCTTCTCTGTGCTCTTTAGATGCTATCAGCAAATCCCATATGGAAATGTCTGCCCTGGTTCTCTGTAATTGACTCAGCACCGAATTGGCAGTGACCCCATTAAGCGTCTTGTTCTGACTGGTTTCTCCCACTTCGACAGCCTTCTTCTATCCTTTAGCTATCTCTTCTTCATTCTTTTTCTCCTTCGGATTCTCCACGCCTTTCTCTGTCATTTTCTTCTTTGTTCCATCAACAACAATCTCTTTTCCCTTAGCCTGCATACTGCTCTCGGGATTGTACACTCGCCCACTGCGGGTTAAGCTCTGCACACCTACCTCATTCACTTCTTCCTCACTACTGTAATACCATTGTTCTTCTTGATCGGCTAAACTCTTTGAATGGCGAGCTGGAGTTGCTCATCCTCATCTTCCGGCACGTCGCCTACCTTCACAGTGATACTTTTCTCAATTTCGATCTTCAGTGGCACCTTCTCTTCCTCATCACTGCTACAGTCGTCCCATATGTTCAACATGGTGCACATCCGCTCTTCCCATTCCGCTTCGGCTAATACCACTTCTTCTGGTAATCCGCTCCCGATCGCATTAACCGATCCACCCGACTGAGACTTACGAGGCGGGTAATTGTACTGATATTGGGGAAGCGGATTGTTCTTAGTGCTTGGCTTGTTCTTTTCCGAAGGCTTGGTAATTTTTCCACTGTCAATCAAATCTTGAATATCGTGCCTCAATTTGAAACATTCATCAGT